>NW_020940527.1:4161377-4168396 GCF_900497805.2 Vombatus ursinus
AGGCCTCATTTCTAAACTATATAGAGAACTGAGTCAAATTTATAAGAATACAAGTCAGTCCCCAACTGATAAATGGTCAAAGGATATGAACAGGCAGTTTTCAGATAAAGAAATTAAAGTTATCTATAGTCATATGAAAAAAATGCTCTAAATCACTATTAATTAAAGAAATCCAAATTAAAACAACTCTGAGGTACCACATCACACCTATTAGATTGGCCAACATGACAAAACAGGAAAATGATAAATGCTGGAGAAGATGTGGGAAAATTGGAACTATGCCCAAAGGGCTAAAAAACTGTGCATACCCTTTGACCCAGCAATACCACTACCAGGTGTATATCCCAAAGAGATCATCAAAAAAGGAAAAGGACCCACATGTACGAAAATATTTATAGCAGTTCTTTTTGTGGTGGCAAAGAATTAGAAATTGAGGAAATGCCCATCAATTGGGGAATGGCTGAACAAGTTGTGGTATATGAATGTAATGGAATACTATTGTTCCATAAGAAATGACGAGCAGGTGGACTTCAGAAAAACTTGGAAAGACTTACATGAACTGATGTTAAGTGAAGTGAGAAGAACCAGGAGAACATTGTACATAACAGAAACATTGTGTGATGACCAACTTTGACAGACTCAGCTCTTCTCAGCAATGCAAGGATGTAAGACAATTCCAAAAGACTCATGATGGAAAATGCTGTCTACATGCAGAGAAAGAACCATGGAGTCTGAATGTAAATCAAAGCATACTATTTTCTCTTCTTTTTTTCTTCTTTCATGTGGTTTTTCCCTTTGGTGCTAATTCTTCTTTACAACGTGACTAATGTGGAAATATGTTTAATATGACTGTACATGTATAGCTTTTATTAGATTTCACACTGCCTTGGGGAGGGGCGAGAGGAAGGAGGAAGGGAAAATTTAAAACTCAAAATCTTATAAAAGTGAATGTTGAAAACTAAAAATAAATTAACTAATTTTTTTTAAAAAGCATGCTCTTTTTTATCTTTTAAAAACATTTTAGTTCTTTGTTTTTAGTTTTCAACATTCACTTTTATAAGATTTTGAGTTTTAAATTTTCCCTTCCTCCTTCCTCTCGCCCCTCCCCAAGGCAGTGTGAAATCTAATAAAAGCTATACATGTACAATCATATTAAACATATTTCCACATTAGTCACATTGTAAAGAAGAATTAGCACCAAAGGGAAAAACCACATGAAAGAAAAAGCAAAAAACAAACAAACAAAAAAAGAAAACAGCATGCTTCAATCTGTATTCAGACTCCATAGTTCTTTCTCTGGATGTGGATAGCATTTTCCATCATGACTCCTTTGGAACTGTCTTAGATCACTGCAATTCTGAGAAGAGCTAGGTCTAACAAAGTCAGTCCTCACACAGTGCGGCTGTTACTGTGTACAATGTTCTCATGGTTCTGCTCACTTCACTCAGCATCAGTTCATCCAAGTCTTGCCAGGTTTTTCTAAAATACGCCTGCTCACCATTTCTTATGGAACAACAATGTTTCATTATATTCACATACCACAATTGATGGATAGCCCCTCAATTTCCAATTCTTTGCCACCACAAAAAGGGCTAACATGACCTATTCTTGATGAAGCTATGCTAATTCTTAGTGATCTTCACTCCCTTTTTTAGATGCCAACTAAACATTTCTTTAATAATACATTACATTAGGGGGCAGCTAGGTGGCGCAGTGGATAGAGTACCAGCCCTGAAGTCAGGAGGACCTGAGTTCAAATGTGACCTCAGACCAAACACTTGCCACTTACTAGCTGTGTGACCCTGGGCAAGTCACTTAACCCCAATTGCCTAAAAATTAAAAAAATAAAAATAAAAAAATAATACATCACATTAGAAGTGAAATTAAAATTGAAAAAAAAATACATTACATTCTAGAATGTTATCACACTCTGCTGTTCCTATTCTCATCCTTTAAAAAAAAAAATGGGCACTTTTGCCCTTTACCATTTCCATGACCTCTGTCTTGTTCCATGATCTTTCAGTGTTCTGTGATGATAACTCAGCAATCTTATTTGTTGGTTTTGTCAGATGGGATGCCTTCCCTTGTAGAACTCTAGAACACTGGACACTACCAGTGTTTCCTTGGAATTCCCTGAAATCAGCATCTCACAAATCTAGGATACATATGTCAGACTATGCCCAGTTTTTCTCTCATTCTCTTTCATAAATTCTAAGATCAAGAGGTTGCTTATTCTAAACATTCCCATAATTGCTCCTTCAGCTCCCAATTCCTCTTCCTGGTCAAAATCAGGTCCATAGATCCACTTATCAATTTCATCACTTTGTGCAACATAACCTTCCTTGGCCAGGGTTTTATTTCTCTGCATTTTCCTGCCTCTGGCCTGGGGCATTTAATATGAAACCAGGTGCCTGGGGGGATTCCAATGTTATGGTCCAGCAGGTAATTTTATTTTTTAAGGACTTTTTTAAAATTTATTTTTAGTTTTCAACATTCACTTTTATAAGATTTTGAGTTCTAAATTTTTCTTCCTCCGTCCCCTCCCCCCTTCCCAAGATGGCATGCAATCTGATATAGGATATACTTGTACAATCATACTGAACATATTTCCACATTGGTCATGCTGTGAAAGAAGAACCAGAACCAAAAGGGGAAACCATGAGAAAGAGGGGGAAAAAAGAGAGAGAGAGAGAAAACAGTATGCTTTGATCTGCATTCAGACTCCATAGTTCTTTCTCTGGATGTGGTTAGCATTTTCCATCATGAGTCCCTTGGAATTGTCTTAGATCATTGTATTGCTGAGAAAAGCTATGTCTATCAAAGTTGATTCTCATACAGTGTCCAGCGGGTGATTTTTAAACAAAGAGAATCATTGTGCTTTACAAAGAAAACTCTGAAAGACATCAGAAAGGAATTTCTGAAATGCCAACATCTAGAGATGACGGGCCTCTGTGGCATCCAGGGGGCCAGTAGCTAGCTGCTGACTAAAAGGTCATTGCAAAGCCGATGAATGTTTCCACTAGTGCTTGTCACAAGTCTATAGAACAAGTAGCTGGTGAATGTGGCAAGCTAAGACCAGCCTGCATCCTTTACCTCTGACACAGAAATGCTTGGGAGAGATCCCCGACCAATACCAATTTTTGGACCCACCTAGGAAACAGGTATCAAACAAAGACTGGGCAGAGGAGTTGAGATTCCAGTCCTCACTAGGAATCATGGGAAATCTGCCCCTTTGAAGTTTTAAGCCAATATTGTTAATTTTGTTTTCCTTGTAGTTGAGTCCATTTAATCTACATGCAAATGAGCAATCTCAGAACACTCAAACTTGAGGAAGAAGGGAAGCAAATAACTATTTATTAAGTGCCTTTATTAAGACATTGTGCTAAGTACTTTACAACTATTATCTCATTTGATCCTCACAACAACCCTGGGGGAAGTTCGATTTTCAAGGTTGGGTTTTTTTTTTTGTTTGTTTGTTTTTTTGTTTCTTTTACAGTTGAGGAAACTGAGATAGATAAAGGTAAGTGACTTGCCCAGGGTCACACAGCTGGTAGGTATCAGAGGCCGGATTTGAACTCAGGTCTTCCTAACTCCAGGCCTAGCACTCTATCTACTGTACTATCTGGCTATCTAAGAAAAGATTGAAATTCGGCAGGAATTCTGATACAATCTAAGCAAGTTATGAATTATCATGGGTTGACGTCATGAGAACCCTGAAAAGCACTGAGAAAGCTTAAGCAGTTGGTAAAAGCTGGTGAGTCATGCAGATGCCAGGGGTGAGGGGGCTACCCCATGAGGGTGGTCAGTCCTGCTACACAGGCTACACAGGCCTTTCTGGATTCCCTCCGAGTGGCTAATGACCTTGTACATTCTTTGGACCTTCTCCAGCATTTGGTTTTGCAGTTCTTTAAAGCATCTGTCATTTCACATTGCATGTTATAGTTTTCTGTGTTTGTCTCTTATCCCCCTTTGTTCAGTTGTCTTCAGTCATGTCTGATTCTTTGTGACCCCATTTGGGGTTTTCTTGGCAAAGATACTGGAATGGTTTGCCATTTCCTTCTCTACCTCATTTTACAGATAAGGAAACTGAGGCAAACAGGGTTCAGTGACTCAGGTTCACATAGTCAGTACTAGAAAGTAATCCCCACGAGGGAAGAAACTATTGTCTTATATAAACTTTGCATCTCCCTCAGTCACTATCACATAATTGACACTTAATTGATTTGAGTTCAAAAAATAAATAACAAAGTACACCTACCAATTTCTACCAAATTTTTGTTCAACTTCAAAGGATACCACTTCCTTACAATACTGAGTAAAGTACATATATCAGAGGAACATTTCTTTAAAAAATTAAGCAGTGTCAAGAAATAACAAGCCTAGAAGTCATAGTAAGCACAGTAACCATGCTAAGAGAGTTGAATAGTTTGAAAACAAGGATGATGGGAGTGAAGCACATCTGCTGAAAGCACTGGGCTAAAGCAGACATTCCGTATGGAACCAGAGACATTGACTCTTGAGACCTAAGGAAAGCATCTCTGAAGCCCAGTCCAATGACCTGTCTCCAGGGAAGGGTCACATCCTCCAGAAGGCTGGGAATCCACGTGTAGCATTTATTACAGTCAAAAAGGACACCTGAAAGGACATGTGATCCCGGCTTTCTAGGTCAGTCTACAATAGGCTGATGACTAAATATCCACCAAATGTAGTACATCTCATAATAACCAGGGAGAAGAGGAAACACTCTTACCTCCTCGTAGTATACAGTCGCCAGGGGAAAGTCTTCATTGACTTGGGCTTCGTATGCAAAGAGTCGGAGCTGTTCAGAAGTTGTGGAAGTGGCCACGGCAGCAGTCTGAGTCTCATCTGGCTTGCTCTATTCAAAGACAAAGAAGTGAGACTGGCAAGATGGAGTGAATTTGGTGTACAGAAGCTTTAAGGGGATAAGTGCTGCCGAAGGCAAATAAAAGGCATGAAACTAAGAATATAAATTCTAAGATGATTCCAAGGCTTTTGCCAGTTTTTGTTTAGACAAATTAATAGTGAATGATTGAATCAAGAAGGAAAATTTCAGAGGTTTATTTATCATGTTTGAAATTTGCACAGAGATGGCAGGTGAACCCACAGGAATGAAAGACATTGCCCAGAGTTCCTCATCTATTGGAAAAAGCATAGGAAAACAAGACAAGATTTTGAGTGTTTAATCCCCACTGAAGATTGGAAATAGGTTTATATATCACCCAAAGGTTAACTATAGCTTAGAAACTCCGGTGGAAAAAAACGTGTTCAGGAATAAGTGATGATCTATTGTTTTGAAAGTTATGGTCAAGGAAAGAAATATCTTTCCATTTTAGCAATAAGTAATGTGAAGAAACAGGGCCTCTGACAGAACAAGGACCAGTTTTTGAAACATCACCCAGGGGTTTCCTTTTTTTCTACTATTGGAGATAAAATGGAGGTTCTAGCTATGCCCCACCTGACATGTCAGCAGCCCTCCAGGGCTTGAATAGGCTCCACCCATATATGAAAAGATCTGAAGAGCTACAGCATAAATTATGTAGGGCATGGCTGGGTGGACATTTGAGGAACGGGATTCAAGGGCCAGAGGAAGTAACAGCAGATATAGCAGTCCCTCTCTGCGCCTGGGTCTGTCTTTGACTCTACTCAAGCACTCCATTAGTGACAAAAAGGTAGCAAGGATCAACTGGAGTCCCATACAGCTTTGTCAACAAACAGGATTGGAGATCACAGCCAAGGACAAAGCAGCAAGTGAAGAAACGAAGCTAGAAAAGGAATGGGGTCCTGGCTCCCTGATGGGAGATACTTCAGGGCTCTGGGTGGGAGTGGCTTATAGGATAGTTAAAGCCTGAGCAACTGAACTGGATCCTGGGTGCTCTCAAATTCATGGATGCCTATGGACTGGTTTGGGGCTGCCAGGGTTTAGGAGCCACAGGCATGTAACACATATGGTCTTTGTTCTCATATATTTGACTTTATTCCTTTGCCTAGGATGATACCTTTGGAGCTAGAAGAAATCTTAGTGTTTATCTATTTTTCTTTTCTTTACTTTTTTTCTTTTTCTTTTTTTTTTAGGCAATTGAGGTTAAGTGACTTGTCCAGGGTCACACAGCTAGTGTCAAGTGTCTGAGGCTGGATTTGAACTCAGGTCCTCCTGACTTCAGGGCTGGTGCTCCATCCACTGCGCCACCTAGCTGCCCCCTTAGTGTTAATCTAATCTAACCTTCTTATTTAACAAAACTAAGAGACATTAAGTTACTTGTGCAAGGTCTATGGTAGTAAGTAAAGCATTATATAGAGTCAAGTCATACTTGGATAGTTAACTTCATTATGTATTACTCATATGACTTGGGCTCATTAAATCAAAATCTGAAAAGCAAAAGGGAGCGTTTCCTGATGTATGGGGAAGAGAGCCAGGGGAGGGTTACTGGATAAATTCACACTGACTATATCTCTAAAGCAAGTTGATGAACACTGCCATCCAGAAAAAAAGTGGAGCTAGGCATTTCCTTCAAGCAACCTCTGGTGTTGCAAGGAATGTATAATCAACCAGAGTGTTCGTGGGTCAGCCATTATTGGGGTCTTCATCCCTGGAAATCCAGCTAACTGCCATTGTGACCCTCTCCAATTGGGCAAGTGGTTATCTTTCTATATCTTTCAAAGGCTGGCACCACCAGTCTACCTTCAAATTCAATGCAGTTGTTCCTTTTCTCTTTAAACCCCTGAGACAAAGGGTAAATGTTTCAAAAAAGATTTCATCAATGACCAACAGAAAGAGGATAAGAGAAAATAAACTAACAAAGAATAGCATTATAACTATTCAGAACATGACCATCCTATCATAAAAGACCCTTCAATCTGGCTGTCGGTGGTAGGCCAGTTCTGTTTGTTCCCATCTAATGAGCCTCTTGACTAGCTCTTATCTAGCAAATCTACGCTTATCTATATTATGTATTTCTTACATACCAGGTATAAGCCTGGTCCCCATTTTCTGTCCAGAC
>NW_020940527.1:4168406-4218388 GCF_900497805.2 Vombatus ursinus
GGCCCAAGTTGTCCAGTAGGAAGAGTTTGATCTGGTAGGTGGGAGAGTGGATTCTAGCCCCAGCTCTGCCACTAACTAGCTGATATTTTCTCTCTTCCTGAACTGTTCCCACCTCTCAATGGGAATCGTGATACTTAGCTTACCAACTTCTTGAGGTTGGTGTAATCAAATTATATAAAACTGTTTGGAAAAGTCAAAGGGTGATATTCAAACCTAGGCAGCTGTCCTCATAATCATGCCCAAGGCTGGCTGAGACCATCGATGGAGAAGAGCTCTCTCTCTGTTCTCTGATTGCCACCTCTCAGTTTCCATGAGATTTTCAATGACAACTCCCTCAGATTGGGAGAACTATCCTTAGTTTGCAATGGTAAAATTTACATGGGAAATGGGAAGAAGCTACTCAGCATGGGTCACAGCAAATTAGGCAATGAAATCAGTAAAAATGGAAGGCTTCCTGCTGTCCAATCCAAGATCAAGTTTCCTGACTTATAGATGGACCAGTAGATGCTCTGTCCTGAGAGCAAAAGTGAAGCATTAATTTTTAGTTATTCAAAATAAGAATGAATACTACTCAATTTTAAGATTTGCATCCATGCATCCAGTTCTCCTGGGAGTAAGAAGGTCTTTGTAGAAAGAGAAGGTAAAGAGGGTGGTATGTCAATTAGAACAGAGAAAACACTGTTCTAGGAGGCACTCAATAGACTTTTTTTGAGATTTTTTACTCAGGGCTTTCAGTAAGCCCTCAAAAGACTTTTTTTTTTTTTTGAATGAATGTTTCACCTTAAGTTGTTCTTTGAAAGCAAAATATTTTCCAGAGCAATTGAGCTCATAATTGAGCTGGCACTTGTGATTCTCCAAGGTTTGGTTATCCAGATCTTTTCCTGAAGTGAGCTCTTTACCGAACATCTTGTGGTACTCTTCTAAGATGGCTGTGGCAATGTTCTGGATCTGAGCGTGGTAGTCATCCACTGCCTAGTAAAATAAGAAAGCAGAATCATAGAACCATAGCATCTCAGAGACAGAAGGGACCACAGAGGTCTTCTAATCCAACTCAAACATACCCTTTTCAACTACCTCGGCAGGCATCCACTTAAAAATAGCTCTAAAATCAGCACATTTAACTTTTTAGACAGTTTTAATTTTTAGGGGAAATGTTTTCTTTATATTAAGCAGTTTGAGTGAATTCCATTCTGTCAATCAAATCTTTACAAAAGTATAGCAAATTAATCAGAATACTCCAGCAAAATTATCATCTCTCATTTTGAACAATATGTATTGATATGACCAAAGAGATTCTTTCTTTCTTCTTTCCTTCCTTTCTCCCTTCCTTCCTTTCTATCTTTCTTTCTTGTGCTATCACATATTTATTGGTATTGCCATCAAATGCCTTCTTGCTGACTAAAATCCTCGGGTCATTTTCATACAAACGATAGTAGAACCATATCTCTCTTTTCCTGTACATAGGAAAATTGAGTTTCTAAGCCCAAATCTAGGGCTTCATATTTGCTCCTATTAAATTTCACCTTGGAAAACTGTTGGCAGCAGATCTCCCTGATGAAGGCCCGCTTTCTAAAATACATACGATCCTGAGTCAAATATACAAGAATAAGAGCCATTCCCCAATTAATAAATGGTCAAAGGATATGAATTAGAAATTTTCAGAGGAAGAAATCCAAGTTATCAATAGCCATATTTAAAAGTGCTCTAAATCACAAATAATTAGAGAAATACAAATTAAAACAACTCTGCAGAACCACCTCACACTCATCCAACTGGCAAAGTCGACAAAAAATGACAAATGCTAAAAAAAATTAAAATTAAAAAATGACAAATGCTGGAGGGGCTGCACAGAACAGCTACACTGATACACTATTAAAGGAGTTATGAACCAGTCCAAATATTCTGTAAAGCAATTTGGAACCATGCCCAAAAGGCTATCCTTAACTGTGCATACCCTTTGACCCAGCAATAATACTTCTAGGTCTATACCCCAAAGAGATGAAAGAAACAGGAAAAGGACCCATACATACAAAAGTATCTATAGCAGCTCTTTTTATAGTAACAAAGAATTAGAAACTGAGGAGATGCCCTTCAATTGGGGAATGACTGAACAAGTAATGGTATATGATTGTGATGGAATATTTTTGTACTGCAAAAAATGATCCTGGAGACTTCCACTTCCGGGAGCCAAGATGGGGGAGTAAGAGGTGAGTTTCTCTTACTCTTCCTTATTAACCCCTGAAAGCCCAGAAAATATCACCCCAGGAAAAACCCTGGAACAGCTGAACCAGAAGATGGGGTGCAGCAATCCAGTAGCCCAGGTAGCTTAAGGGATTAACTGGAAATGCCCCTCTTACCCTGGGGGAAGGGGAGCAGTACAGAATGGGAGGCATCCTGGCAAACTAGTGGAAAGCCCCACCTCAGCATACCAGGAGAAGATCCTGAAGTTCAGGTGGTGGAGCAGGCAAACACCAACACCTGGACTCCAAGTGCCTCATTGAGGACTGGGGAACCTGTGGAAACCAGCTCAGAAAACCACCAGGTGCCTCCGCATTCTACAGCAACCGGCTCTCCCAGTGCCTCACAAAACTAAGGGAAGCAGTGCTCCAAGGGGCCCCAGGCAGATAAACACCCTAGAACATCCATCTGAAAAGAGCTGAAGAAAGCAAAAGGAAGGAAAGGCCTGGGTGAGCAGGAAATCTCCAGGTGCCACACTACCCAATCCTACCCCTAGAGTTCTAGTATTGCTGTTTACAGCCCAACACCAGGTAAGCTGCCAGAATCCTACAGCCTCCAACTGCCAACACTTGAGGCCCCAGCACACAAAGCCATCGACTAGGCCCTAGGCTCCCAATACAAGAAGCTTGGGTCAGTGCCCTCTGCTCCCCAGCAGGAGAGCCCAATCTCTTTAAAGGCCAGGAAATAAGCAAACACCATGAGCAAAAAGAAACATATGACAGATTCTTATTACGGGAAGAGTGAAGATTGAGGCAGAAATTCTGAAGAGGACAACATTGTCAACAAACCCACATCTAGAACCTCAAAAGGGAATATGAACTGGTCTGAAGTCTTAGAAGAGCTCAAGAAGGATTTTAAAAGTCAAATGAGAGAGGTAGAAGAAAAAATGGGAAAAGAAATGAGAGGTATGCAAGAGAGAGTCAATAGCTTGGAAAAGGAAGGACAAAAATTAACTGTAGAAAACAAGTCCTTAAAAAATACAATTGGCCAACTGGAAAAAAAGCACACTGAAGAAAACAAGCCCCTAAAAAATACAACTGGCCAAATGAGGAAGGAGGTACAAAATCTGATAGAAGAAATCAATTTGTTAAAAATTAGAATTGAGCAAGGAAGCTAATGACTCTATGAGAGAGCAAGAATCAGTCAAACAAAAGCAAAAGAATGAAAAAATAGATGAAAATGTAAAATATCTCACTGGTAAAACAACTGACCTGGAAAATCAACCCAGGAGAGACAATTTAAAAATTATTGATCTACCTGAAAATCACGATGAAAAAAAGAGCCTGGACAGTATCTTTCAGGAAATCATAAAGGAAAACTGCCCCGAGGTCCTAGAACCAGAGGGTAAAATAGCTATAGAAAGAAACCACCGATCATCTCTTGAAAGAGATCCCAAATTGAAAACTCCAAGGAATATAGTAGCCAAATTCCAAAATTACCAGGTCAAAGAGAAAATACTGCAAGCAGCCAGAAAGAAACAATTTAAATATCATGGAACCACAGTCAGGATTACATAGGACCTTGCAGCTTCTACATTAAAAGACCATAGGGCGTGGAATATGATATTCCATAAGGCAAAGGAACTTGGATTACAACCAAGGATCAACTACCTAGCGAAAATGAGCATGATCTTGCAGGGGAGGAGATGGATATTCAACAAAATAGGGGACTTCCATACTTTCCTGATAAAAAGACCAGAGCTCAACAGAAAATTTGATCTTCAAATACAAGACTCAAGAGAGACATAAAAAGGTAAATGAGACAGAAAGTAACACTATGTTATTAATAAGGACAAACTCTCTACATTTCTATGAGGGAAGACACTTGCAGGTCTTAAGAACTGTATTGTTATTACACCATGTTAAAGGGGTATATAAAGGGAGTGGGTATAAATTGACTTTGCTGTAATGATGAAAAAAAATCTAATCAAGTGGGTTAAATGGATCCAAGTAAGTGAATTAATCTGATCTAAGAAAATGTACTGAGAGAAAAGGAAAGGAGGAGGCAGACAAGGGTAAATTACATCACAGGAAAAGGCACAAAAACCTATTATAGCAGAGGGAAAGAAGGGAGGGAGATGAGCATTGTTTGAATCTTACTCTCATCAGATTTGGCTTAAGAATAATATAGTCAGTTAGGTATAGAAATCTAACATGCCCTATAGGCAGTAGGAGGGAAAAGGGGAAAGAAAAGGGAGGGGACTAATAGAAAGGAGGTGGGACTGAGGGAGGAGGTGGTCAAAGTAAAACATTAGTGAGGTGGGAAAAGGAGAAAGGAGAAAAAAAAGCATAAACGGGGGAAAGGGATGAAGAGAAAGACATAGATAGTCACCATAATTGTGAATGTGATATATGAATGTAATGGAATACCATTGTGCTATAAGAAATGATGAACAGGCAGGCTTCAGATAAACCTGGAAAGACTTGTATGGTTTGATGCTGAGTGAAGTGAGCCGAACCAAGAGAACGTTTTACACAGTAACAGCCACATTAAGTGATGACTGACTTTAATAGACTTAACCCCTCTCACCAATACAAGGATCTAAGACATCTCCAAAAGCCTCATGATGGAAAATGCTATCCACATCCAAAGACAGAACTATGGAGTTTGAATGCAGATCAAAGCATACTATTTGCTATTTTTTTTCTTCTGTTGTGTTTTGTTTCCTCTTTCTGGTGGTTCCTCCTATTAGTTCTAATTCTTACTTACAACATCACTAATGTGAAAATATGTTTAATATGAATGTATATGTACAGCCTATATTAGATTGTGTGCCCTCTCGGGGAGGGAGGGAAGGAGGGAAGGGGAGAAAAATTTAAAACTCAAAAGCTTATGGAAGTGATTGTTGATAAATCAAAATAAATTAATAAAAAAAAGAAAAGAAAAAGAAATGATCCTGGAGATGGTTTCAGAAAAACTTGAGAACTGCATGAACTGGTACAAAATAAAGTGAGCAGGAATGGGAAAACAGTTTATACAATAATAGCAATATTGAAAAAATAATCAACTTAGAAAGACTTAGTAACTGATCCACACAATGACCAACCACAATGCCAAAGGATTTCCAAAGGAGTTCCAAAGGATCATCAGATGAAACATGCTATCCGCCTCCAGATAGAGAGCTGATGGACTCAAGAGTATAGACTAAAGCATATTTTCTTCTTTCTTCTCTTTTCTTCCTTCCTTCCTTTCTTTCTTGTTGACATGGCCAATGTGAAAATTTGTTTTGTATGAGCATATATACTTATGATCTGGTCCAGCCATTCTGGAAAGCAATTTGGAAGTATGCCCCCAAAAATATTAAACTGTATATACCCTTTGACCCAGCAATACTATTACTAGTTCTATATCCCAAAAAGGTCAAAGAAAGAGGAAAAGGCCTTATAACTAAAAAAAATATTTATAGCATCTCTTCATGAAATGGCAAAAAATTGTAAATTAAGGGGGTACCCACTAATTCAGAATGACTGAACAATTTGTTATATGAATATAAGTATGATAGAATACTATTGTAATGTAATAAATGATGAAGTGGATGGCTGCAGAGAAACCTGGAAAGACTTGTATAAACAGAATAAAGAAAACAGAACCAGGAGAATAATTTATACAACGATAACAATATTGTAAAGTTAACAACCTTCGACTTAGGAACTCTGATAAATGCAATGATCAACCATAAATCCAGAGGACTCATGATGAAATATGCTGCTCACCTCTGGATAGAGATATGATGGACTCAGAATGCAGATTGAGATTTTTTCTTGACATGGTCAATGTGGCCATTTGTTTTGCTTGACTATACATGTTTGTAACAGAGGTTTTAAAACGTTTTTCTTGATTTCTCAATGGGATTGGGGGGAGGGAGGTGGGAGCTGGAAAATTTTCATTGATTGAAAAGAAAATTCAATTAAAAAAATTAAATTAAATTAACCTTATTAGATTGATCTTTCTCTAATATAGTCTCCATAAAGTTTTCAAAATAAAGTTTCATGACAGCCATATCAGTCCCCAGTTTGAAAACTTTCAATGGCCCACTACTGCCTCTAAAACAAAATATCTATTCTTACTCTTAAGGCCCACTGCCATTTGGCTCTAACCTAGCTTTCCAGATTCATTTTCCACAATACATACCCTTTTGTACATTCTACATTCCAGCTGAACTAGACTACTAGTGTTTCTCAGACTTGATACTCCCATCTCCCAATCCAGCGTATTTGCACAATCCATCCCTCCATGCCTCTAATACGATGATCTCTCCCAAATGACTGCCCCTCCTAGAATCCTTAGCTTCCTTCAAGGCTATGCTCAAGTACTACCTTCACTGTCAAGACTGCCCAGTTGTCCTCAGATGTTAATGCTGTCTTCTTTTTCAAATTTGTTTATTTGTATTGGCTTATCTACGTACATGAAATATACTCCCAATAAAATGTTTATTATTTGTCTTTATATTCTTAATGTCTAGCAAATGCTTTATACCCAGTATTTGGGTTGAATTGAACTGAAATGGTTCTAGCTTATTGAGATCTTTTTGGATCCCTAGTCTATCATCCAATTTAACCCTCCTAGCTTCTGGCTATCCACAAAATTGAAAAGCATGTTCTCAATAACTTCAGGCACATCACTGGCAAAAATGCTGAACAAAACAGGGTCAAGAATAGGGCACCATGTCACACCAGTAAAGACCTCATTCCATTTAAACACTCCTTTAATAATCACCACTCTTTGGGCTCAGTGGTTCAATTACTTCTAGATCTACCCAAACCATACTAACATCCAATTCATATCTCTCCAATTTGTTCACAAGGATAAAATTAAGAGACTTTATCAAATGCCTTGCTGAAATATAGATATACTATATCTAAGGTATTCCTTGATATATAAGCTAGTAACTCTGTCGAAAAAAAAGGGGGAAAAAAAAAGGAAATAAGGTTAGTCTGACATAACCTATTTTTGATCAAACCATGCTGACTTTTAGTGATCATGGCTTCCCTTGCTAAGTACTCACAAACTTCCCATTTAATAACATAATCATTATGGAATCCAGCCTGGAGACTTTGGAGAGGTCAAGAATCCTGGCTCTGAAGTCAAAGTTTGGACTGAGTTAATTAGATGGCTTCAAAGAAAAATCTAACACGGCAAATGCAATGAATTTTCTTCCCAATCTGATGACAACTACAACAGTAACTCAGAGAATGATACAGTTTGAATCGTAGAGTAATCCCACACAAATACCTGACCACTCAAAGAACTCCATAAGGTCTGGGATTTTGCTATTGGTGACAACTCTTGGATGGGACAACAGGGGACAGTGTACATGGTATAGGACGTTTTTGTTGTTATCACCATAACCAGTAATAACGTGTTGATATGCTACAATATCAACCCATTTTTCATGGCAGCTTAATGGTGAATTTTTTTAAAAACAAAAACCCAATTTGTTACTCTACTTTTATTATATGCAAAGTAAGCTTAAGTATCTTGTTTAAGCTAAAGGTTGATGTGAGCCTCGCTTTTCCCCAACCCCAAAAGACTCCCAAGACAGGGTGTGTCAAGTCTTAGTGCCATTTTAAGCATCCATAGCTCATATAAGAGATAGGGTGTGCCCAAAGCATTCGTGCCATTTTCAGCATTCATAGTTTCTCACAGCACAAAGACTATCTCTTCTAAGCCAAAACACACATATACGCAGTCATTCGCCATTCACGGTTAGCACATTTTCCTGAAGCCTTTAGTGAGCTGGAAGGCCCTGGGGAAGTCTTGCTACCACACCGATATTCATGTCTGAGGGAAATTTCACTCGACAAGGCAGTACTAGTTGGGATGCCTAGAGTGCAAAATGCCCAATACACTCAATGGTCACCAAGTTTCTCTCATCAATCCCACATATTTAATCCACAAAAAAACAGTCGTATAATTTTATGATACAAAAGACCCAGGTCACTGGATGAATATAATTTTGTGTGTCAGTTAGCTTTGTTGATTGCACTTGGCTACAAATAATGCTAATGAAGTCCTGCATTTGAAAACACAGAAAACAAATTCTCTTTTACAGACACAGATTACACCCTCATACTGGGTATCACTGTTCTCAAAGGAGACCAAAGATAAGAAGGCAATTTTCTCTCAATAACAAATACCAATTGTGGATAAACAATTCAAAAGTATCTATTCTCCCAATGTTAGGTCAAGAGCATTACATTCATATATGCTTAACAGCCTAACACTACAGTTATTCCTTCCACATTGTGACCTTCCCCACTGGGGTTCTGATATATCACTGGTTGGCGTAAGAAATTAAATGGGTATTTTGGGGGAGTTTTGTGGAAGCTACAGATAACACTTGAAGGATAGCAGATGACACAGTTTAGAAACTCAGAAATGCACAAAATATATGTATACTATTGTATAATATCAACCCAAATTTTACAATAAGGTACTATAAACAACCCATAAGAGAACAAGAAAAAATTCAGACTTCTTCTTTGGCATGAAGAGAGAGACAAAAAAATGTATGAAGATTTTCCAGATCGCAGGAGCACCGCACCCCTAACCCCACCCCTACTCTACCCCCATGTGAAACGGTAACTGTAGTAGTCTCATTTCATTTCTTGTACTTGCCTTCTGAGCTCCTCCTGTTCGGCGGACTAGGGCGGGTCGTGGAGGAATCATTTCCTTGACCCTGATAGGAGAGGAAAAGAGTCATAATCTGTCTACAATTAAATCCTGGAGGCTTATCACACTGAATTCCTATTATGGTCCTATTCTTCCTGTCCCAATGGGAGAAATGGTTTCCACTCTTACTTGGGTACTAATACGTATGAATGAGCTCACATGGACGTCTCTAAGTAAGGTATTGTTGTAAGTCAGGCAAGGAAAGTGATATAATGGGCTTGTCTGGCATTCTCCCAGATAGGTTGTCTGGCTTTTTCTTTTGTATATTTTTTTGTTGTTGTTGTGCTAGGGAACTCACAATTTCAAGTGAAAACAAAATGGCTCTCTGGAATAATAATAATAATAATGATAACAATAATGATAGCTAGCATTTATACAGTACTTTAAGGTTTGCAAAGTACTTTAAAAATATCTCATTTCCATCCTCACAACAATCTCAAGAGGTAGGTGCTATTGCTATCCTAAGATTATTTCGGCAGCTGCGTGAAAGACAACTGGAGAAAGGAGAGACAAGGAAACAAGGTAGGTGGTTTTTGTGCAATAGTCTGGGCAGAGGTGATGAGGGCCATTCAGACCCTCAGTGTGAGTGTGAGAAGAAGGCAGCATAGAGAAGAGGTCGAATTCAAGAGACGTTGTAGAGGTAAAATCAACCTAACTCAGCAACTGTTGGGCTATGAGGATGTGGTAGGAAAAAAAAAAAACGTCCAAGATGATTCTTGGGTTTCCAGGCTGGACCACTGGGAGGATGGGCCAGTGTGAGGGAAAAGATAAGGATTCAGTTTTGAACATGATGACTATGAGGTGCCAAAGAGATCTAGAAATAGAAATGTCTGGCAGACAGTTGGAGGTGAGGGACTCAAGTTCAAGGGAGACACCTGGGCTGAATATCTAGATTTTGAACTCATCCATCCACTAAGTAACATGGCTGACAGACCCTAGGTTAAGATGCCTTAATACAGAGAAAAAGAGTGCCTGGGAGGGAGCCCTGAAGCACACCTGGGAGCCCAAGGAGGAGGAGTCAGATCGGTAGGTGGAGAATTAGAAGAAAGCAGGGTCACAGCATCTCAGGGAGGAAACAATAGAGAGGGGAAGGTGTGTTGAATGCTGCAGAAAGGTCAAGGAAGGTAAAGAAAGAAAAAAGGTCATCACTTTTGTCAACTAAGAGTTCACTGTTAACATTAGAGAAAGTAATTTCAGTACAGTGGGAGGGTCAGAAACCAGACTGCAAGGGGTTGAAGGAGGAATAGGTGATTAGAAAGAAATGAAGCTAAGGAACTGGTAATGGCTGGAGGGAATGTGTGCCATTTTTAATAGGAATTTATCAGTGAATGGGTAGCCAGGTAGCTCAGTGGATAGAGCTCTGGGCCTGAAGTCAGGAAGACTCATCTTCTTGAGTTCAAATCCAGCCTCAGATACTTACTAGCTATGTGACCCTGGGCAAGTCACTTAACATGGTTTGCCTCAGTTTCTTCATCTGTAAAATGAGCTGGAGAAGAAAATGGCAAACTACTCCAGCATCTTTGCCAAGAAAACTCCAAATGGGGCCACGAAGCGTTGGACAAGACTGAAAAATGACTGAACGGCCAATTATCAGTGAATGGGAAAAAAGAAGATGATAGCTTGAGGAGATAAGAGCAAACACGTTTTAAGGTTTACAAAATGCTTTACATATTTTATCTCATTTGATTTTTAACAACTTGTGATGTAGGTATTGTTATTGCTCCCATTTTACTGATGAAGAAACAGAGACATGCCCCAGGTCACAAAGCCAGCAACTATCTAAGGCAGAATTCAAACTCATGTCTCCCTGACTGCAAGGCTGGTGTTCCATTCACTAGGTTAAGGAAAGATTTTTCAAGAACAGCAGGAGCATGTTCATAGAAAATGAGGAAGAAATTAATGTGGGTGAAGATATTGAAGGAAAAAGAGAGAAAAGAGAAACTGACAAGGCCAGTTCTTGAAGGAGACAAGATGGAAGAAAATCAAGAGCAGAAGTGAAGGGGGAAGGGCTATCTCATCCTCGGAGATTCTAAAATGTGGGAGAGTGGGGCCAGGGAGCTCATGATGAATGACTCAAACTTCTGAGAAAAGTCGGGAGAAGGGGTTAAGCTACCAGATACACACATTTGGTCCTCAGTCTGGGACAGTGGAAAGAATTGGAGGATCAGGAAAGCTCTGGATTGGGTACTAGCCACGAGCAAGCTCTGAAAATGGTACCTTCCACAGAATAAGTACTGCTAAGCTTCCTCCACTTAAAATGGAGATAACAAGCCATCTAAACCTCCTCTATGAGACTGCTCTAAGGGGCAAATGAAACAATGCAAACCTGAGAGATCTAAATACATGCAAGTTATTGTTATTATTCTATAGGCTCCAGTTTCTCACTCTCTGATTCTATAATGCAGTAGCAGAGTTCGTACAAAAATATAAGGATTCAGTTCAGCAGGGATGTGAACTTGGGAGAACACGACCTTACATCTTCCCTTCTCTAGAGGATAAAGGGGTAAATTACTGCAAGTAATAACATCTCTTAGCAAAGTTTTCTAGCTGTTCATTCTTCTTTGGGATAATGCCAAATAATAACAAGATCCCAGGACCATCGTATTAGAGTGGGATGGAGCCTAGTAACAATTAGCATGTATATGCACTTTGGAGACTGAATTTGCACTTTACATTATCCTAGTTGTAGGTACTACAAGGCACGATTATTCCCACTGTACAGATGAGGACACTGTGGTTCCAAGAAGTTAAATTAGATGCCCATAAGAAGATTTTGGCAGAACTTGAATCCAGGTCCTCTGGACTTCGATCCACTATGACGCTGCCTCTCGCTACCTTAAGTATTTATGTTTTTATCATTATCTGTATACCCTCCACAGATGCAGATTCATCCCTTAGTAAATGGTTTTTGAAACTGCTGTGGCTGAAAAACTCAACCGATGTGTGAGTGCTGTTCTGGTGATAAGCCTCCAAACATCATCAGAGTACAGCTATTTGGTTCATCCAAGAGGCCTGTCCTAGAAGCCTCGATGACTAGGCAGTATTGGCCAGCTCACTTCTCTGGCACAATCGGCCCCCCTCCCCCACAGCCCCTGCAATGATGAGGCATCAGAGCAGAGCTCGGACGGCTCAGGCCGTAAGCATTGAGAGAGCTTCCGTTTACTCTCCAAGAGCTTTCCAAGAAGGCTCATTTGATCCCTGTATTAGCTCTGTGAGGTAGTGATGCAAATGCCATTTCCTCAGTTTGAAAGATGAGAAAACAAGTAGCGGAACCAGGACGTGAATCTGATGCTTCTGACTCAAAATCCAGGGCTCTTTGCACTGCATCGCACTGCCCCACCAAGGACCAAGTTTGACTTGACTGTGTCTGTTCAAATATCTAAACCCTAAGTGTCAGTGAAATTTTGAAATATTAATCAAATAGTAAAGATAAAAGCATCCATCAAGGTCAAATAAATTAAGTTGAAAAAATGTTCATACACAATTTACCACTTTGTTATCCACTCTAAGTAGTACAGAAAATATAAAAGAAGCAAATTTTTATTACTCACAAGACACAAAGGGGACAAATGGTTATTTGCAAGGGAACTTTAAGGCTATTTTTATCATCCTCACTCTTCTGGAACAATTGCTGATTTTTAGAAAGTACTAAGAACACAAGTCTTGTAACAGTTTAAAATAATAAGGTCTAGGGGAAATTAAAATAACAAATAAAAAGTTAGAGAAAGTTTTAGAGTTCAGACTATGACCTGCACAATTAGCTTTATACTTCTCAAATTATAGCCACAGACCTTGTCTGGGAGGCAAGTAGGCTTAAGAAGGGCTAGTGATTCATCCAGAGAAAAAACTATGGAGTCTGAATGCAGATCGAAGCATACTATTTTCAGCTTTTGTTGTTGTTGTTGTTGTTTTTTCTTTCTCTTGTTTTTCCCCTTTTGTTCTCATTCTTCTTTCACAACATGACTAATGTGGAAATATGTTTAATATGATTGTACATGTATAATCTATATCAGATTGCTTGCCTTCTTGGGGAGGGGGAGGAGAGAGAGGGAGAAAAAAGTTTGGAACAAAAAATCTTATAAAAGTGAATACTGAAAACTATCTTTTCATGTAATTGGAAAAAAATAAAATATTATTTAAAAAAAAAGAAGGGCTAGTGATTGATCCTTAATTGGAAAATCCTAATTCATCTTAATGTAATCTGTGAGTCTACACTTACACTATGGATACTGTTGCTTACCGTGCTGCCAACTCAACTGTCTTAAGATAATAAAATATATTTTATTCTCTACATATACTCATTATCTACGTCCATCTAGACGTATACTCATTGATAACATTAAGATCTGAATTAGGATTTTCCATTTAGCCATCTTACCACTCTCATGCAGGCCCTCATCACCTTGTGCCTGGATTATTGCAATAACCTGCTGATTGGTCTGTCTTTCACATCATGCCTCCTCCCACTCTAGTTCAGCCTCCACTCAGCTATTCAATTGATCTTCCTAAAGCTCAGGTCTGATCATGTCAACCCCTCCCCAGCTCAGGAAACTCCAGTGGTTCCATATCACCTCTAGAATCAAATAAAAAAATCTTCTGCTTGGCATTCAAAGCCCTTTATAACCTGGTACTCTCCCCCCTACACTTTTCCAGCTTTCTTTCCCCTTACACTTCCCCCATAGACTCTGGGATCCAATGACACTGGCCTCTTTGGGGTTCCTCATACAAGACACTCCATCTCCTGACTGGGCAATATTCATTGGATGTCTACCACCCCTGGAATTCCCCATCCTCATCTCCACCTCCTGGCTTCCCTGGCTTCCTTCAAGTCTCCATTAACAATCTACCTTCTACAAGAAGCCTTTCCCAATCTCCCTGAATGTTAGTGCTAATTATCTCCAATTTATCCTGTCTATAATTTGTCTATATATAGTTGTCTCCTCCATTAGACTACAAGCTCCCTGAGAACAAGGACTGTCTTTTGGCTTTCTTTGCATTCCCAGAGCTTAGCACAGGGCCTGGCACGTAGTAAATATTTACTGACTGACATACCTACACAGAGATCATCTGGTAGATTGAGCATTGTTTTTCATTACATAGGAAAGAGACAGAAGCATAGTCAAGAGGAGGATTCAACATTGCCATCTCTCATTTCACTGCTCAGCACATAAGATTCAGAGGCCCCGGTGTCAAAGCCGTTTTCTGTAAATAACACTATACTATTTTCACAATACAGATAAAGTCAATCTTTTTACATACCGGGATGCAAGCTCTTCTGGCAATCGCTTTGGTACTAAGGCTTTCTCCAGCTCAATCTCCAGAAGGAGGTATGTCCCGGCTTCCACGTATTGCTGTAAAGACATTTTTTGCTTTTCTCTAAATCATTCTAGTAACAAAATTTTTGGCAGTAGTGAAGAGCTTAAGTACAAGTTTCAGGATTTCTTAAGTTAACAGGTATATTAAGCACCTACTCGTGCTCAGCACCACGTAGCTGGAGAGAAACAAAAGGGGGAGGTAGAATAAATGGTCCTCAGCCTCTCTATAAAGGGACAATAGCTGCGGAGCTGGAAAGGACCTCAAAGGTCATCTAGCTCAATCCCTCTACTCACTCACAGGAAAATGAAGCCTACAGAGGTGATCATTTGCCTAATGTCACACAGGTAAGTCGGTGGTAGAGCCATGGGCTCCGTTCCCCACCCAGGGACCTTGACTCCAGATCCAGGGCTCCCTTTCCCTCTTTTCTTTCTGTCTTAATCCACAAGGTTCAGATTAAGTCCTTCCACCTTCATGAAACTCTCCAAACACTCTAGTCCACAGGAAGCTATTTTTTTCTCTGAAATCATGGCACTTATTATCACTGCCGCTCATTCGGCAATCAATAATATCTGTCTTGGAATACCAAATATTATTCTTTATTTCCCTTACTGTGAAGTTGCTGAGGGGAAGAACCATGTAATACATTTCTCTGTATCTGCAACAGCACCCTGAATATAGTAGATATGCTATACATATCTTCTAATTTGATTTGATTTCTACATTTTCTGTTTTGTTGGGAAGACATGAAAGATTACACATTTTTCTGATTTAAGAAAAATAGTTTCTTCCATGTTATATTAAATTAAAAAAACACCTAGGATTTCATGATGCAAAGTACAAAATATATTTCAGGTGAAAATGAAACTAAAATGTAAGAAATTAACGGAAAGACATGTCTGAAGAAAATTCTGTTTAGGCGTAATGATCCTTCCTCAGAAATTGATTTCTATATAGCAGTGGCTTACACTTACAGGCTGGGCCTGGAGGTACATCTAGCATCCTGCCTTCAAGAGACCCTCTTTCTTTCCACGGGCCCCTGTGGACTCTTGGGCTGTTTGGATAGCTCTTTCCTTACACGTTTTTATGCAAAACTCAGAAGGTGAGGCAAGCTGTGAGCACTTGTCTGTCCCTCACTGATGGGACCCATGCTTGGCGATAAGGCTCTTGGGACTTGTGAGTATGTCTGGCCTCGTCTTTGAGTCACCATTACCTGTCCTTCTGCATTCTGGTACAGAGGAACTTCCCCTTCCAGGGGGTTGTCTGAGCTCTGGGATTTTATACTGGATAACTGTAAAAACAGAAAGAAAGTGCACCAAACTCAACAGACAAAATTCCACGTGCCCGTGAATTAGGAAGTTCAATATACAGACCGTTCTACTAACTGTAACTTTCTCGTTGCTCTAGTTGCTGCTGCTGTGGTGATGAATTTGTTGTGGGTCTAGACCTGTGATTTCATAGGTATGGGGGAATCCCAAAGGGGAAAACTCCCTCCACAGATGCATATACAGATCAGCAGTGACCTGTCTATAATTTACACTGTAAGAGTCCCTCGAGCCTTCAAGGGGTGGTCTACCGTTTGTCTGCACAGCTAGACTGCATCGGAGGCCAGACTTGAACCCAGGTTCTCCTGACCCCCAAGGCCAGCCTCCTCTCCACAACCTCACAGGTGATCCTATCAGTTCAAGAAAGCATAATGAATACTTGCAACTCTGCACATGAGGAGTCATCCTAGTGTCAAATACCATCTCCCAGGCACTCGGCCTTCCACGAAGCATACGTTCTAAGCTCCACACCTTCCTTACAGTGTCTTTCTCTCTGGGTGGCTTTTCCTCCTTCACAATCTTGGTGAGGATCGGTTTAGCCAGAGGGGAATTGATCCCTGGAACATTTCCCAATTTGTTCTGGTGACCAACATCATGGAAAAGGCTGAACAGACACTTTGTCTGAAAAAAAGAATGAATCAGAGGGAAAATGAAACAAACTAGAGACAAACTCGTATGTTATTTTTTGACATAGTTCAGCCCTTTAGTTAATCACAATATTAGGGAATCAAAAAGCTAACTATGACCTTGATTACTAAACTGTTCCCTTGTTTCCATAAGGATCTCAGCTAGTCTTGAACAATAGCTGTCTTACTCTTTAAAAATGTTTTTGGGTTTTTTATATAGCAATCATATCCTTATATTTCGTTCTTCTTTGTAACACAGAGAAAAAACAGTCAAGCAAAACCAATACAGGATTATAACTGGCCTTGTCTGACACATTTCAGCATCTATAGACATCTGAACCCAAGAATCAATCTCGGTCTTCACATTTATTCTGAGCTCGGTAGCCTTTTTGTGTTGTTTTTATTTGCGTCACTAAAGTTACTGCACATGTTGTTTGGCTAGTTCCCAGAACCACAGGATCACGGATTATAGTGGGAAGGAACCTCGAAGGCCCCTCATTTTACAAATGAGGAACCTGCTTCCCAGTACTGTTAAGTGATGTGCCCATGGTTACGCTGGCAGAGCAGAGAGCAAAAACTTGAACTCATTTCCTCTGACTCCAAATGCAGCCATCTTGGGTCTCCAGAAAAAGTATTTCAGGTTCAAGGCACTCTGTGGGTCAGTATCCACTCAAAACCATAGCCTGGGCTGCATTTACTTTTACCAGCCAGTCCGATCACATGACTTAAAAAATAAAAGGCATTTAATCAAACAGAATAGCAAATAGAGACAAGTAAAGATCTCCCCAAGCACAGATGGTGCACTCTCTGCCACAGGTCACATGCAAAGAAAGTTAGGACCAAACAAACAAAAAAGTCCAGCTGAAGAAACTGAGGCCCATTCCTCCCTTTATTATGCACATCTGCTATCACTAAAGGCTGATCCTCTTTTGCTTATCCCTTCCAGCCCTCTCTCTCCACATTTATTAAGCATCTTCTATAAGCAGGACACTATTCCCTGTTCCTCCATACACATCCCTGTCAGCCCCAGCCCTCAAGGATCTTTGGGTCACTTTTGGCTAACCTTCTATTATCCTTTCTGGAACCTCTATTCTGTTGTTAAATAAAAACCAATAGAAAATAGAATCAAAATAATATATTCTACTGATGCAGTGCTTATAACATTTACGTGTTTGACTTGTCTAAGTAGGGTAACGTAACCAGGCTTTAATCTGCTTCACATCCTCCTAATTGTCTTGAGGCAAACCCCTGCAGTCCATTCATCTGACCAATCCAGCACTAACCAAATAAAGATATTTTAGATGTAAGATAAATTGGTTTTACAAACAGATCAAGATTTTCATAATAGCCCTACTTCTCCAGGCTGAAAAGTGCTTGTCTGTATGCTGTACACACACGGTTTCCCCTCAATAGAATGAAAGCTCCTCAAGGGCAGAGGCTAGTTGAGTCTTTTGGTTGTATCCCCACAGCCTTGCATGGCAACTGGAATATGCCAACCATTTAATAAATGCTTACTGAATTGTACTGTATCAAATGATTTTCTGTGATAAAGTGACATATATATATATATATATATATATATGTGCATTCCTGAATTTTTAACGTCTCATGACCTCAACTTCAACATATCAAGGTGTTCATCCTTGCCCTCTCATCTTGTGCAATTTTTACTTACGTCTTTCTGCAAATTCTTAACAGAGAATCATTTCCAGTATAGCTAAGGTCTTCCTTGGATTTTTTAATGATGATGTCACTGCACAATAATGTCCCAACTATAAAAACTACTTCCAAAAGTCCTTTGCTAAAATGCGCATTCTCATATACAATGTGAGGATTTTCATATAATGATAACTCATATTTCTTTAGCATTTTAAGGTTTACAAAGCACTTTCCTCCTAAATGATAATACAAAAGATAAAGATCATATAGTTATTTCTTACCTTCTCATATACTGGACCATCTAAATAGGGATAAACACGGAAAGCTCCCCGAATTCTCTTTACACCAGGGTACAACAAAGGGACCATGTTAACATATGCCACACCATGAAAGAACACCTGTCCATCATCATCACCCTGGAGGAATAAATCCAGAGAAACTATTAGTCATATGAATCAATGTCTTTGAATATGTTTTGGTTCCGAAGCTATCAAGGCCATGAAGGAATTTGCCTTTTTGTAACTTCTCCTCATCTATTGCTCATAGTTCTTTCATCTGTCATGCAAACAGACCTTCCACTACTTGGTAGCCACTTTCAAGTATCTGAGGAGATATTATATGGGAGAAGGATTAGACTTTTTCTGTTCAGCCCCAGAGGGCAGAACCAATAGTCACAGGTAGAAGATGCCAAGTATATTCAGTATGAATGCTGGAAAAATTCCCAACACTTAGAGTCATCCCGAAGTGGAAGATGCTGCTCCAGCAGCTGGTAGATTACCCCCTTCAGGTTGTAAAGGGAGCCAAGCCAATGGAGTGCCATCATCAGGACATGTGCAGCTGCTCTCCCTGCTGCCAGTCAGTCCACGTGGAAGGGCTGGGGAGCCTACTTTGGGAAAGGTGTGATGATGACTGAGGACAGGGCCCTGTCCCCAGATTCAGAGCATACATACACACTCTAACTGATTCCAGTCTGCTAACCCACAACATGAGGTTATGGATTGGCTGTTGAGTTGGAACATTCAAAAGGTTAACCAATCAATCTATCAAACAAAATGAGTCTGACTTTTGGACATGTTCAAAAGAGGCAGCAAGAACTGCTCCAGGCCCTCCGTGGGAAAAGAGGACATAAGACTTTAACTCTCCCCCCATCTTGGAGCTAGAAGCCATTCTGGGATTTGCAGGAGGCCAAACATGAGTAGGGAGGAAGCCAGGACCCTAAGGTACTCTGCCTGACATAGCCTTCCAACGCAGAGATGCAGACTTATCCATTCATTGGCCTGCTATATTTGAAGTGGACTTGATGGGGGTGAATGCTATGTGTAAACTGCTTTAAATTTAAGCTCACACTTCCTAAGGACTGGGGTAGTATTGGGAGAACCCCCAGGTGTTGAGGGGGAAATGCATCCTAACTTCAGTTCTTGCTATACCTTTGAAGTAAATATCCTTTTGTAAAAGCTAATTAAAGTTAATGACTTAAATGGACCTGGTGCACCAACCCATGGTGATTACTAAAGGAGAATGTCCTAAAACTGGGGCTGGAGCTGAGAATTGTAGAGTAAGGCTTCCTGCACAAGTTTTAATGATCATTATCAGCCAAGGCATAAAGAATCGTAGAATTTTGGAGCTGGAAAGGATCCCAATTGTCCAGCCATGCCTGACAAGTGGTCATTGAGCCTCTGTTCAAAGATCTCCAGTGAGGGGGGTACTCACTACCTCCTAAGGCATCTTAGCCCACTTAGGGACATTTGTGGCCAACTCTAATTCTTACTGAACTAATTCTAATTCAAACCGAACTTTGACTTTTTGTAGCTCAGGCCCATTGTGCTTGGTTCTGCCTTCTGGAGCTAAACAGAACAAGTCTATTATTCTCTCTTCTACATGAAAGCCATTCAAATACTTGAAGGGAAGGAGTATGTCACCCTTATGTCTTCTTTTCTCCAAATTAAACAACTCAGTTCTTTCAACCAATCTTCATACGACATAACCTCTAGGCCCTTTATTGTTCTCAATACCCACTTCTGAATGTTCTAATTTATTAATGTCTAAGGTGTTTGCCATGGTCATGGCAATGCCCTAGGCAGAGTCCAAATGGAAGAGGGTCTTCCTATGGATGGTGAAGTCTTCTAGATGAGCTCCTGTGTATGGTTAACCTTGGTGATGGCATCAAAGTACCAAATACTATAGTTCTTCCTCAATGAGATCTGTAACTTCTCAAAAGAGATCAGACAAATCACTCAGTCAAGAAAAACCCAGTGGAATGAAGAATGCCTATTGTACAGAATACAATACATAACTGAATGAGTCATCCATTGAGTTGTGTCAGTACATATCAGTCTCTTGTTGTTATTCAGTCATTTCAGTCAAGTCTGACTCTTCACAACCCCATTTGGGGTTTTCTTGGCAAAGATACTGGAGTGGTTTGACATTTCCTTCTTTAGCTCATTTTAGAGATGAGGAAACTGAGGCAGGGTTAAGTGACTTGTGCAGAGTCACACAGCTAATAAGTGTCTGAGGCTGGATTTGAATTCAGGTCTTCCTGACTTTAAGCCCAGCGTTCTATTCACTGCCCTACCTAGCTACAGATAGTCTCTACAGATGGACAATCAACTCAGATTAGAGCTAGATGGGGGGGGGGGAGATATAGATTGGACTGCATTTGAAAATTATGTAATTCTTTCAACAATCCCAAGCTTATTTATCTTTTTAACACTAACATTCTCCTGGTGATGGTATTCAGCTATGAATCACAGAATAGCACCATCTCCAGAGAATCAAAAATGTGGGTGATCCAAAGGGCAACAGAGAAAGAAGTGGTGGATGCAGCATTTTTTCTGTGATGACTTACATGTGGCAGTTAGGAAACATGTATTACTGGAAAAGACAGTGGGCCGGCCATTCATCAAGAGCCAGAGATAACAGCCTGTAATTAGGCTGTTGATGACAGGCACAGGCTCGATGGAAGGGTGTACAAAGTGTTAGAAGGCTTCAAGGAAGCTGTCACAGGGAGGAGATCCTCAGAGAGCACACTCACATCAATAAGAGCAGAGAGCCTATTATACTGAAGAAGAGATTCTTTTCCTACAAACAATATCTGTTAGATCAGGCTAATTTGGGCTAACTTTCCTCCAATTTCTATGGCTTTTAAGGCTGTTGCTGCTGGAAGTGTATTATGTTGGGAAATTATGCAGCACTTTTATTTCTTTTAAAAATAGCTTTTCATTCCAAAACAACAGAGGTGTTTTCCATCTAATTTTATACTATTTTAATAGAGAAAAACAAATAAGCAGTTTCTAAGGATGGTAACACAAAAGGGTCCATTTTTAGAATTTGAAATAAGGAAGATTGGGCACAATCATATAGGAAATGTCACTTTGAGACACTTCTTTGTGGATGGGAAAAAGGTATTCTGCTATTGTACTGATCAGTACAGAGAATGAATGAATAGGTGATGGGAGGTCAGGAGCATGAGGTAGCAAGAAACGTACAGACGAGGGGAGGTTATTGAATGTTTTTTAGAAGAACACAGGAAATAATGTATTTGGATGAGGCACAGTGGAAGAAACAATCAAATGAGCTTTTCTAAAGAGAGGGCCAGCTTCCTGCAGTGGCCTGAGAACCAGAGGATATGTCTTGTTTCCCATTAGAGCCTTACTGCTTACAAGCTGTGTGGCACTGAGCAAGTTATTTAAGGTGTCTGGGCCTCAGCCTCCTCAGTTCTGAAGTGAGGTTTAGATGAGATGATTTCTAAGGGACCTCTCAGTTCTAAATCCCACAGCTCCATAATGACAGGAAAGAGAATAAAACCTGTATCTGACAGTAAGGTCTCCAAGGTTTCATTAGAGAAAAATGAAAACATTTCACTCAGAAGTTCTACATTTCTAATTAGGTGCCTTAAGCACATTGGATTTCGCTAGCTGAATGATGTGTTGAAATCTGGAGGAGAAAGCTATGAAGGAAGAAGCCAAGTAGTACTGAAATGCATTAGTAAAACTCTGGTTTCTTTCCCAATCTGTCTTTGCTGTCAAAGCTTAAAATGCTTTAATAGACAGAAAATGAATTTCTAATTCTCATGTGACTTGGGATGATCAAGGAAATGGGTAGGCACCTGTCATTTGAAAACAGGTTTTTAAAATTAGGATTTTCTACTCTTGAAAGATGAACTGTTGAGAGGGGATATAATTGAGGTCTATGAAACCACAAACATTATGGATTAAGTGAACAAAACTTATTTATCAAATCCTGGAACACCAGAACTAGAAAAAACTCACTGGCATTTGAAGGAGGCAAATTTAAGAAAATAAGAGTCATATTTTATGTAATAATAGCAAACTTATGAAGTATGTTACTCCAATAAGAGTGCAGACAAAAAATATTAATAGACTCAAAAGGAAGACAAATATATGGATGATAAATATATTTAAGCTATTAAGGGTAAAATAGTTAATTCCTATTCTTTTGAAAGTGACAACAGAAAGGACAAATACATCCTTTCTCAAAATATCTTTTGGTATCGGGATTAGAGATAGAATAATGAACTAAATGAATAATGAACTCATTATGGCATGTCTTATATAACAGCATTTCTTAAATAAGCCTATTAACTTGACCACACACCTTATCAACTTTTGTAGATTTCCCTTTGGACACAGGAGCTACAGGAACTCTTGTTATCTCCACCGGCCAGAAACGGCAATCTGCAATTCGTTTCTGAAAACTATAAGCCAAAAAACAGACAGCTATGTAAAGCCAGTTTTAATAAAATTGAGGTCAAAGGAAAACCTTTGTAGTAAGCGATTCATTCCTCTCTAGGCTCTCTTTCTGAGTTGGCTCTCTGCATACTGGCAGATGAGGCTGGGGGTGTTGCTTAGGAGAAGGGCATTGCTACAACTAACTCAGGATTCTAGGGGTAACTCTGGTGGGTGGCTATTGTTCTACACTGTAGCTCCTGTGTCCCCACCAATGTATTTCCCATTTAACAAATCAACCATCTGACTCCATTAATTCGATCAAAATATTTACTATGCAGAAGACAAAAAAAAGAATAATTATAACATAATATTCTACCCATAAACCTGAGGTGTGCTCTCCCATCATTGTATATAGTGTCCATGAGACAGATTGAACACAAATTTAAAATACCACTATAGTGAGGCAATGTCTAGGGAATCCATGTGCCCAAAGTCACAAGTCATAATGTAGAGGTCCTACATCAAAGAAAAACAAAATACTGCAAACATCCAGAAATAAGCTGTTCAAATATTAAGGAAACAAGTCAGGATTACACAAGACCCAGCAACTTCTATTATAGAAAAGAGGACATTTTGGAATACAATATTCTAAAAGATAAAAATATAGATTTACAGTCAAAATTAATTTGCCAAGCAAAGCTGAGTATAATCCTACAGGGGAAAAATTAATAGATGACTTTTAAGAATTTCTGATGAAAAAGCTACAGCTGAGGAGGAACTCTAAAATATAAACACAATTGTGAAGAGAAATCTAGAAGGGTAAATTTATTCAAGCAATTGGAAGGGGAAGTATGATGATGTAGAGTTAACATTCCATTATGGGGAGAAACAAATATACCATCAGAACCTTAATGTCTTCATAGGGTATTGAGGGGGTTATATTTTTTAAAAAGAGGCCTTGGAGGAGGAAGGAAGAAGGAAGAAAGTTAAGGAACTAACTATTTCTCATAGATAACGTATATGAGAAGATCAACACACGTGGAAGAAGGGGTGAGGGAGACGTAGTCTCGAGATGAACTTCAAGTGTTATCTAAGACAGATAAAGGAAGTCTGAAAACACACATACTCAAAGAGTTTGGCACAGAAATACTTCCAACTCAACAGGAAAAACAGGAATAGGGAAGAAGAGAGAGTTGAGAGGAAGGAGGATAATGCTTGGGAGGGAATAGTTGTAAACCACACAAACTTCATGATTCTGATGGGGGAAGAGTGAAATGAAAAAAGAATAGAAAAGGAAAGAAAAGAGAAAGGGAAAGAAAGAGAAAAGATTTAGAATCTTAAGGGAGTGCCCTAGGTTGACTCATAGAGAAGTAGAGAATGGCTCAACAAATTGTGAAATACATAGGTAAAGGAATATTGTTGCTCTATAAGAAATGAGAAAAGACAACTTCAGAGAATCCTGAGTAACGCGAATTGATGAAGAGCAAAGTGAGTAGACCTGGGAAACAATTTACTCAAGGACAACAACATCATAAAGAAAAAAACTTTGAAGTTCTAGTTTAAGAACTCTCTTCAGTACATAACCAATGCTGTCTCTTTTTTTTAACCAATAAAACACATTTTTAATAAAAAAAAAAAAAAAGGCAGCCCAAAAATACATATTCTGGAATTTTGCCAGAAGCTGAAGTCAAGCTCAAAGGCAGTCTCTGTACTCGTCCCTTTTTTGAAATTTGAAACACTATTTGCCCTTCTCCAACCTTCTGATACTTCTCCTATTCTCCATGGTCTTTTAAATGTTACCCACTAAAATTTAGCATCACATCAGCAAGTCTTTTTTCTGTCCCTTAGCATGAGGTTGATTTGAGCTCCAACCATGCCTTTCTTTCAAATTTTTTTTCTTTATGTTACCTACAGCAAGGTGATGGATACAAGGAAATGAATGAATGAATGATAGCTAGTATTTACATAGTAGCAATTATGTGCCAGGAACTGTGCCAAGCACTTTACAAAATATTACTTCATTTGATCCTCACAACAATTCTGGGAGGTGGATACTATTATCATGCTCCTTTTATAGTTGAGGAAACTGAGGCAAACAGAAGTTAAGTGATCTGCCTAACGTTTTCATACAGCTTGTAAGTGTCTGGGGCTGCAACTGACTTCAGGCCCAGGGCTCCGTCCACTGCACCACCTAGCAGCCCAAAAATATATATCTCTTTCCATACCTTGTACCAAAAAAATGTACATACGTTTTTGGCCGTGGCCACTGCATGGGTTCATCTTGCTTGACTTTGCTTATTGTTACACCATTTTTATTCTTTTTTTTTCTCAATAATTGGTGGTGGGAAAGAAGGGGTTTGCAAAAGCAATACCAAAAATAGGGCCATTGGAAAAAAATTTTAAATGAACAAAAAAGAACAGAAAGAACAGTTTTGAATGTAACATGTATAATTTGTTATATACTTTAAAAATGTGATATGGAATAGATATTTATGGTTTCATAGAAAATCCTTTTTTTTGCATTCTGCTATATATATATGCTCTTTGTGTGTATATCTGTGTTTAAATAATTAAAAAATTTAAATTAAGAAAAAGAAAATAGCAATAAACTGAGTTCCAAAAGAATATCCTAATAGTCTACATCTAATACATCTAATGATGATGAAACAAAGATGATACCCAAAAACAATGATATTTGGTCTTGCAAAAGTTAGAGACATCCATTGAGACACAACAAACATTTCCCAGAGCTTTGAGACTGAACACTTCCCTCTCAATTTAGCCTTGCCCTAAAAGGCCAGGAACTTTGTGAGACAGGAAGAAAAAAACACAACAAAACTCAAAGTCACTTAATGATCCCCTGAGAGCTAAATCAAGTTAGCATAGTCAGAGATTTACTTCCCCTACAACTCAATCTCTTAACCAGATACATTACTTGGCAACTGCTGGAGGGTCAAGGTAGCAGCGACTTTCAAAGTCCCAGACGATTCTTTTCTTTAAAGTTTCTGCTTGGTTTCTGAAGTCTTTGTCCTAAAAATGACAAATTTGGGGCCTGAGTCTACAACTGCCAATATCATATGCCAAACATGAAATAACATCCCTATCCAGGGTTCTCCACAGCACAAATGATCCCATATAAAAATATAGCATGTGATTACAGCATGGATTTTTCACCAGACTGATGATAAGAGACATGTCTGTGTTCTATGCTCAAGCACTTAGATATTTGTCCTTTCTACTTACCAACTCTTTCATTAAAAAACATCTTAAGCTCTGGTGATAGAGCATGGATCTGTGATTCTGATCCAGATACGAGTAAGTAGATATTTAGGGAGATGACTGATACACACAGAAGTTAACTTGTAAATGTCTGAGGTGACATCTGAATTCAGGTCACCCTCTGCTCACCTTAAACTGAGCAGATATTATATATTCAACCTTTCTCACCTCTGGACAGTTGAGCTCTCCATCTTCCTCAACGAAAGGACCACCAGTAATGAAAGAATCAGGAATGTACTGAGCTCCTGGTGCCAGGATGTTGGCAATGGGCCATTTTTTGGGCCGGGGTACATATTCTTTTTCCCCACCAAGTTTTAGGGTTCCATTTTTGAAGAATATGGCACAATCTTTCTATAGAAAATGAATCCATATTTAATAAAAATAACATTATTAAAAGGAAATTAATTTGCAATAGGAAAACACTAGAAGCTTTTCTAACAAATACAGGAGTAAACAAAGAATGCTTATTTCCCTACTGTTATCTGTCACAGTTTTAGAAAACAAAAGAAATTAAAAACATAAATACATGTAAAGAAAAAACCATATTAATGGTGCAAACACATGTAAACAGGAGACAAAAACCACAGACAATTAGAGGGATATTAAATGTTTGTGATTGAGCTACTTCAATAAAAAAAAAATCGTTATACTAAAGTTAATTGACTGATTTAATTCTATCCCAATCAAATTAACAAGAGAATGCTTTCTAGAGCTAGACAAAATAATAATGAAACTCATTTGGAGGCACAAAAGGTCTAGAATTTCATGGGAAACAATGAAAAAAAAAAGTAAGAATTGAGGGATAACAACATTTCTAGACCTTAAATTATACTATAAAGTGCTCATTACCGATTGGTGCTGGTTAAAAAAGAGAAAAGCAGCATCAGTAGAACAGACTAGATAAGGGGGAAAAAAGAAATAATTGAACTCGATAATACTGTGATTGATAAACCTGAAAACATAAATTACTTGGGGGAAGAGTTCTCTATTTGATAAGAACTTCTAGGAAAACTGGAAAGCAGTTTGGCAGAAGTTAGATTTTGAAAAATACATTATACAATACACCAGAATAAGTTCAAAATGCATACACAACTTGAATATTAAAGGTCACACCATTAAGAAAAACAGAAGAGAATCAGCTCAGGAAGCTTTCAATTGTGATTTAAGGAAAAATCTTAACTATATAAGGGACAGAAATAATAACAAAAAAGAAAAAAAAAAAGCCAGACCATTTCAATTACATAAACTGAAAAGCTTTTGCATGAACAAAACCACGCAACTAGAACGGGAATGAAAGCTGTCGATTAGGAGAAATTTTTTGTATCATATATATCTGAAAAGGGCCCGATATTCAAGACATACAGGGATGGTATATATAGTGGACTAAATGAATTTGTAATGACTCATCTTATCAATCAAGACATCTCAACCCTAGCTTAACTGAGGGGTGCCACAGGTGAGTTAATACACTGAGTTTTGGAAATCCATCCTAGGGCTGAGCTGTCCTTAGTGAGCAAGTGCAAATTTACCTAACTCATTGTATCTATTTGGCCCCACACCATGTTTCTTCTTATCCTATCTAGCCATCCATCAAGCAGCCTCTCAGCAATTGGCCTCACCTGTCCAGCCCACCTGGACATCTTTCTACCTGCCTTTTCATGATTCTCTAATGGAATGTTATTGTATCACAAGAAACACAGATAAGCATGAGAAGACTGACAGAGTGAAGTAAAACCAAGAAAACAACATACATAACGACTACAGAAACAATAGAAGGGGCAGCTAGGTGGTGCAGTGAATAGAGCACCGGCCCTGGAGTCAGGAGGACCTGAGTTCAAATACGACCTCAGATCAAACACAGCCTCAGATCAAACACTTGGCACTTATTAGCTGTGTGACCCTAGGCAAGTCACTTAACTCCAATTGCCTAAAAAAAAAAAAATAGAAAATTTAAAAAATGAAACTGAGTTCAATGATTAAGCTTGGCTCATAGAAGAAAGGAGAAAATTCACCTTCTTCCCCTATTCACAGATGTGGGAGATATACTACATATTCTGTCAAACTCAGTTAATTCGTGGTTTGTCTTACTATACTACAAAAAATTCAATTAAAATTAAAATAAAAATTAAAATAAAAAAATAAAATTCAACTAGATAAAGTGACAGTAAAATTTACATAGAAAGGCAAGCAGGCATGAATATCAAAGAATATAGATATAGAAGAATATAAAGGTTAAAAAGATGTGGGGTTTTTTTTTTTTGTCAGAAAGTAACTTGGGATCATCGAATGTATTACGCAGTTCCCCAGATGTGCTCTGGTTCCTTCTCTTTCAACTATTCAATTCTGGGTCCAGCTCACTGTCCTTATGCAATGCCCATCATATGCGTGAGTGTAAGTCCATACACACACACTCTCATACTGTTGTACTAAACGGGTAGCCCACACCACTGCATGCTGAAGTCTCAAAGTCAAGATTTGTTTGTTCCTGTTGGACAGTTGGGCCAATTTTTTTGAGTAGTCATACATCTCCCTGGGAACCCTTAATATTCTGTGCTTAATGAAACCGGCAGAATATCATCCACAAACAGGAGCATTTGGAGGACCTCACTATCTAAAGGGTATCTTTCTTAGGACTCTGCACAGAACATCATGACAGTGGTAAACACCTTTGGTAAGTGTACAGGTGACCCAAAGGATGCTGGAGAGATGCATGATAAGTGTACACAGGATGCAGCATATTTCCAGTCATGACCCACACAAGAAGTGGCATAAAAATATAATCCAGGAGGACCTGTCATGTAACAAAACTCAGATTTACAGACCGAATGTTATACTGCTATCCCCCAAACATTAGGAGACCTATGAGAGTGCCTCCAGCATGTTGGGTAGATCCTTCATAGCAAACATACAGGACGACCTGGACGAGGACGTCCTGGGAAGTGAAAGTTCAGGATGGGTCGCCATTTTTCACTTTTGGAGGCGGTGAATGAAATCAGATCCATTAACATATTCTTTGGAATATATTTTCACTAGTAGAATTACTGGATCACAAGGTATGACTAGTTTTACAGATTTGGTTGACTATGTGAAGACTGGCCATGGATGGCCTGAATCTGCATTGCCATTAATATTATATGAAAGTACCTTTCACCCCACAGCCCTGTTAATTGAGTTATGAGATAAGAATACTAATTTTGTTATTTTTTGTCTCTCATTGATCTACCTGGAGTTTATGTCAAGTATAAATCTAAATTTGCTTTCCTCCATACTGATATATTGTTTTTCCATGGCATATGATGACTGTTTAGGATCACAGAGTTATAGATTCAGAGACGGGTGTGATAGTATGGATAATCTAGTTCCTTCGTTAAAAATGACCCTAGGGATCTTCTAACCAACCCTCTCATTTTACAGATGAGAAAACTGAGGCTTAGAGAGTTGAAATGACTTTTTCAAGGTCATGCAGAGCAAAGCAGAGCTGAAATGTGAACCCAGATCCTGACTCCAAATCCAGTTTTCTTTCCACTGTACCATAATTTCTCATTACATATTTTTGTCACCCTTCCATACCCCTAGAAGATTACCTCAATGCTTTTTCTAAACCCATTTGTTTTACGTGAATAAATTGGAGACTGGGATTTTTTTAACGGGAAAGAAGAGTAGAAAAATCAAGAGCTTTGCATCTAGAATAGGGACACTGCTGCTCAGGAGATGCCAGGCTTCAGCAGCGATGCTCTAAGGAGACAGAACTGGGGAAGCTTCCCTCGGCCGTAGGATAAGGGCGCCATTCCTTTCTGAAAGAGCACACCAGTGGCCTAGCCAAGGGTTAAAGCCAGAAGCTAGATGCATTGGAGTCTACAGGCATATGCCCAGAAAAAAGCAGACCCAGTAATCCCAGTGAAGCACATCACAAGGGGCCCTGAAACATCAGAAGTATAGATTCCATCATGCCTAATTTCTGTATTTGCTCATTCTGTACCCCAGGATTATAGGATTATAGATATTTGGTTACAACTTTTCTTATTATGCCATTTCAGTGAATGCTTCTGCTTTGAGCTAAGTGAATCTTCTTTGTGTTACATATGGGGAGGGGGGAGGCTCATGAGCTATTGGTTTAGAAAGACAGACCTTAAAAAAAAAAAAAAGACCTTCAGAGTACTCTGAATTTGGGGAAGCTGCTCTCCGAAGGCCCTAACCTACAAGTGCAAGTTGAAACAATGCTTCTAGGGCTACATTCCTTCCATCCACTGTTCATTCAAGTGATTCATAGCATGATGTCTTCCTATGTGTATTTGGATATTTTTCTGAGGTACTATGGTTTGATGGATTTGGAGTCAAAAGATTTGAATTCAAGTCTACCTTCTGACAAAAGGACCCATCTAAAATTGTTAACCTTTACATTCTTCTCTTAGTAATGGGGTATGTGTGTGTGTGTGTGTGTGTGTGTATAAGAATCTTGGAACACCACAACCTCTGACAAATCCCAGGGAGATCATTTTACTTGTTTTTAAAATTTTTTTTTTAAAATTTTTACTTAAAGTTTTGAGTTTCAAATTTTATCCCTCCCTCCCTCTCCTTGCCCCTCCCTGAGATGGTAAGCAATGATATATAGGTTATACATGTGCAATTATGTTAAACATTTCCATATTAATCATTTTGTATAAGAAGACTCAAATAAAAGAAAAAAATGAGAGAAAGTGAAAAAATACCATGCTTCAGTCTGTACTCAATCAAGATCAGCTCTTTTTCTGGAAGTGGATAGGATGCTTCATCATTAGTCCTTTGGGATTGTCTTGGATCATTGTATTGCTGAGAATTAATTCATTCGCAGTTCTTCATCACACAATATTGCTGTTACTGTCTACAACGCACTCCTGGTTTTGTTCACTTCACTATATGCGTTAGTTCATGTGAATCCTTCCAAGTTTTTGTGAAATCATGCTACTTGCTGTTTCTTACAGCACAATAATATTCCATTACAATCACATACCACAGCTTGTTCAGCCATTCCTCAATTGATGGGCATCTCTTTGATTTTAAATTCTTAGTCACCACAAAAAAAGAGTTGCTATAAATATTTTTGAACAAATAGGTCTTTTCCCCTTTTTTTGGATGTCTTTGGGATACAGACCTAAAGGTGGTGTTGCAGGATCTAAGGGTATGCACAGTTTTATAGACTTTTAGGCATAATTCCAAATTGCTCTCCAGAAGGGTTGATCAGTTCACAACTCCACCAACAACGCATTAGTGTCCCAGTTTTCCCATATCCCCTCCAATATCTAATAGTTTCCTTTTTTGTCAGAGTAACCACTCTGATAGGTGTGAGGTGGTACCTGAGAGTTGTTTTAATTTGCATTTCTCTGATCAATAGTGATTTAGAGCATTTTTTCATATGACTATAGATTGCTTTAATTTCTTTATCTGAAAACTGCCTGTTCATATCTTTTAACCATTTATCAATTGGGGAATGACTTATATTTTTACAAATTTGACTCAGTTCCCTATATATTTGAAAAATGAGGCCTTTATCAGAGATAACTGTTGCAAAAAAATTTTCCCCCAGTTTTCTGCTTTCCTTATAATTTTGATTGCATTGGTTTTGTTTGTGCAAAAAAAATTTTAATTTTATATAATCAAAAGTATCTATTTTACATTTTGTAATGCTCTCTATATCTTCTTTGATCCTAAATTCTTCCTTTATACACAAATCTGACAGATAAACTAGTCTGTGCTCTCTTAATTTGTTTATGGTATCATCCTTTATGTGTAAATCACGTACCCATTTTGACCTTATCTTGGTATATGGTGTGAGATGCTGGTCTATGCCTAGTTTCTGCCATGCTGTTTTGTAGTTTTCCTGGCAGTTTTTGTCAAATAATGAGTTTTTGTTCCAAAGACCTGCATCTTTGGGTTTATAATATGTCAAATTACTATGGTCTTTTACTATAATGTAATTTGTACCTAATCTATTCCACTGATCCAACACTCTATTACTTAGCCAATACCAGATTGTTATGATAATTACCGCTTTATAATACAGTTTGAGATCTGATATGGCTAGACCACTTTCTTTTGCATTATTTTTTCATTGATTCCCTTGATATTCTTGAGCTTTTGTTCTTCCAGATGAGTTTTGTTGTTTTTTTTCTAGCTCTATAAAATAATTTTTGATAGTTTGATTGGTATGGAACTGATAAATATATTAATTTAGGTAGAATTGTCATTTTTATTATATTGGCTTGGCCTACCCATGAGCAATTAATATTTTTCCAATTGTTTAGATCTGACTTTATTTATGTGAAAAGTGTTTTATAGTTGTGTTCATGTAGTTCCTGGGTTTGTCTTGGCAGGTAGACTCCCATGTATTTTACATTGTCTATAGTTATTTTAAATGGAATTTCTCTTCATTTCTATTTCTTGCTACTGGACTTTGTTGGTAATATTTAGAAATGCTGATAATTTATGTGGGTTTATTTTGTATCCTGCAACCTTGCTAAAGTTGTTAATAATTTAAAGCAGTTTTTAAGGTGATTCTCTAGGATTTTCTAAATATAAAATCATATCATCTGCAAAGTAATAGTTTTATTTCCTCATTACCTATTCTAATTCCTTTAATTTCTTTTTCTTTTATTATTGCTATAGGTAACATTTCTAGTACAATATTAAATTATAGAGGTGATAACGGGCATCCTTGCTTCACCCCTAATTGTATTGGGAAGGTGTCTAGCTTATCCCCATTACAGATAATGCTTGCTGATGATTTTAGATAAATATTACTTATCATTTAAATGTTCCATTTACTTTTGTACTATTTAGTGTTTTTAATAGGAATGGGTCCCGTGTTTCATCAAAAGCTTTTTCTGCATCTATTGAGATGCATGATTTCTGTTGATTTTGTTATTGATTTGGTCAATTATGCTAATGGTTTTCCTAAAACTGAACCAACCCTACATTCCTAGTACAAATTCCACCTCGTCATAGTGTATGATCCTTTTGATATATTGCAGTAACCTCTTTCATAGTATTTTATGCAAAATTTTTGCATCAGTATTCATTGGGGAAATTGGTCCATAGTTTTCTCTCTCTGTTTTGGCTCTTCCTGGTTTGAGTATCAGCACCATATTTGTGTCATAAAAGGAATTTGGTAGGACTCCTTCTTCACCTATTTTTTCCAAATAATTCATATAGTATTGGGATTGTTCTTTAACTGTTTGGTAGAATTTGCTTGTGAATCCATCTGGTCCTGGGAATTTTTCTTAGTAAGTTCATTGATGGCTTGTTTAATTTCTTTTTCTTAAATAGAATTATTTAAGTATTTTATTTCTTCTTCCGTTAATCTTATTAATTTATATTTTTGTAGGTATTCATCCATTTTATTTAGATTGTCAAATATATTGGCATATAATTGGGCAAAATAGTTCCTAAAAATTGTCTTAATTTCCTCTTCATTGGTAAATTTACCCCTTTCATTTTTGATACTAGTAATTTGGTTTTCTTCTTTCCTTTTTTAAATCAAATTAACCAATGGCTTATCTATTTTTTTTTCATAAAACCAGCTTCTAGTTCTATTTATTAGTTCAATGGTTTTCTTACTTTCAATTTTATTCATCTCTCTTTTGATTTTCAGGATTTACAATTTGGTGTTTAATTGGGGATTTTTAATTTGTCCTTTTTCTAGTTTTTTTAGTTGGATGATCAATTCATTGATCTGCTTTTTCTCTATTTTACTGATGTAAGTAATTAGAGATACAAATTTCCCCCTAAGTAATGCTTTGGCTGCATTCCATAAATTTTGGTATGTTGTCTTGTCATTTTCTTTAATGAAAATATTGATTGTTTCTATGATTTCTTCTTTGACCCACTTGTTTTGGGGGGATTATTTAATTTCCAATTACCTTTTTAATCTCTCTTTCCATTGTCCATTATTGAATGTAACTTTTATTGCATCATGATCTGAAAAGGATGCATTTACTATTTCTGCTTTTCTGCATTTGGTTGTGAGGTTTTTACATCTTAATACACAGTCAGTTTTTGTGTAGATGCTATGTGTTTCTGAGAAAAAGGTATACTCCTTTCTATTCCCATTCAATCTTCTCCAGAGAGCTATCATATCTAACCCTTCCAGAATTTTATTCACCTCCTTAACTTCTTTATTGTTTATTTTTTAGCTAGATTTATCTAGTTCTGACGGGGGAAAGTTGAGGTCCTCCACTAGTATAGTTTTATTATCTATTTCCTCCTGTAACTCATTCAACTTCTCCTTCAAAAATTTAGATGCTATACCATTTGATGCATATATGTTTAGTATTGATATGACTTCATTGTCTATGGTGCCTTTCAGCAAGATATAGTTTCCTTCTTTATCTCTTTTAATTAGCTCTATTTTTGCTTTTGCTTTGTCTGAGATCATGATTGCTACCCCTGCTTCCTTTGCTTCAACTGAAGCATAATAGATTCTGCTCCAGCCCATTATCTTTACCCTGTGTGTATCTCTCTGCTTCAAATGTGGCATTCAGGTAGTCCAATAATTCTTACAGTATCTCTCCTAAATCTATTTTCTAGGTCAGTTGTTTTTCCAATGAGAAATTTCACATTTTCTTCTATTTCTTTTACTTTTTAGATGTTATTTTATCATATCTTCATGTATCATACAGTTATTACTTTCCACTTATTCAATTCTAATTTTTAAGGAATTAGTTTTTTCAGTGAGCTTTTCAACTTCCTTTTCCATTTGGCCAATTCTATTTTTTAGGAAGTTATTTTCCTCAGTAAATTTTTGTATATCTTTTCCCATGCTATTGATTCTTTTTTTCATTATTCTCTTGCATTACCCTCATTTCTTTTCCCATTTTTTTTCCTACTTCTCTAATTTACTTTTTAAAATCCTTTTTAAGCCCTTCCAGGAATTCTTTTTGAGCCTGAGACCAAATTACATTTTTCTTTGATGTTTCACATGTAGCCATTTTGACATTGACCTCTTCTAAGTTTATGCCTTGATTCTCCCTATCACCATAGTAACTTTCTATAATCAAGCTCTTTCGTTTGTTTTTTGCTCATTTTTTCTGCCTTTTTTTGCGACTTGGTGTTTTTATGTGAGAGTTGGGCTCTGGTCCTGTACTGTCCCAAGCTTTTTGTGCTGGGGCTCTGGGTCTTACCTCATTCCCCTCCCACCCTAGTGAGACACCTACCAGGCTGGTAAGCTGCTTCCCTGCTCCTAGATCAATTCTGAGGCAGTTTTCTTATTGTTCGGAAAGGAATTTGGGAGGCCTTCAGAGAGTTCCTTCCTCACTCTGCCATCTTGTTACCAGAAATCCCTCCTTTTACTTTTTTTTAATGACAAATTTTCTTTTGACATGCACAGCAAACTTCCAAAAAAGTCTTGCCCTCTTTGCCTTTCCATCTACGAAGTATGTTGGGACTCTCTGAGCTCTCCCTCAAACTTCCTGCCTCTCTTCTTCTGTCCCCTCCCCTCTGGCAGTGATGGTATCAGGGAGCACACAACAACATGTACATGTGATTGTATAGAAGAGCCTGAGACTGACCATCAAGCCCTGTCAGACTCTTCTGCTCTGTGTTTCTTTCTCTGATTACAGGTGTTTAGTCTTCCCAAAATGGGTCTCTCCGTCTTGGTAGTCACCTAATGAGTTTGAGAGATCTGGTTCTGGATGGCCCAGTAAAAGATGATTTCTGCATCACCTTCTAAGAAAAGACGATGTCCACTACCAAAAGGAGGAGCTTAAGCCATGCCCTGGATGGCCAGAGGGACCAAAAGATAGTGAGAGGCTTCAGTGAGAGGCTCTGACAATGCAAACCTGAAGGGAAAATAAAATGCCTGGCAACAGACCCACAATGCATTTCATGTTTTCATATCTTATGTACTGCCTTCTAAAGAGAGTATGATAAAGTGAGGAGTTACGTTTCATGTTTCAAGTGTGGCGGATGAGTGAATATGTCTTTTATGGTGAAGGAAATTCACACTTTCCTCTACCAGATAAACTTTGTGCATGAACCTTTCTAACCTAGACATGAGCCAAGCTTAAGCTTTAAGAGATTTTCCCAGGGATGCGGGAAATAACCATCCAGAGAACTGAAGAGGAGCTTGATCCCACTCTGTAGGGTCAGGCTTCCCCAGGTCACAAGCCTAGTGTACTTAAACCTACAGCCAAGGCCCTTTATTAGAAGAAAGCATTTCCTCCTGGGCTTATAAGTAATAATTATGCAGAGAGGGCAAAGCCAAAATGGCAGAGTAAAAGCAGTGACTTGCTTGAGCTCTCCCCCAAACCCCTCCAAATACCTATAAAAAAATGGCTCTAAACAAATTCTAGAGTAGCAGAACCCACAAAAAGACAAGAGTGAAACAAATTTCCAGCCCAAGACAAGCTGGATGGTTGATTGGAAAGATCTGTTGCTCCAGGCTGGGAGAGGAGTGTAGTTCAGCATGGGTGTGCAGGCAAAGACCAGGCCTCAGTGAACTGAATCACAGGCACCTGTAGCCATTTCCAGACTTCTCAATTCACAAACACCAAAGACAACTTAGAAGGTCAGTAGGAAAGGTCTGTGACTGAGCTGAGAGAGAAGTTCAGTCCCAGCCCCAGTCCCGATGCAGCCCTGGGGTGGCTGCTTCCAGAGCTCTTGGCCCACAGACAGAGAGGGAATCGAGTGGCTGATCAGAGAGTGATTACAGGGATCTCTTTGCTGGTGCTGAGGCAGAAATCTCTTGCTATGCCTGTGCTTGCATCTGAGTCACAGCTCTGGGTGGTGGTCCTGGGGCAAGGAGGAGCACTGGCCTGATGGAGCTTGTAGTGGCAGTGGAGACAGAATCCTCCTCACAATTCCAAGACAGAAAAGAGTGCTTGTGGTCACTCAAAGACCAGAGCACAGGCCAGGAAAGGAGTAAACACCTCGCCCTTGATCATACCTCCTTGGAAGAACTCAAAATTTACAGGTCCCTAGAACTGTCTCTGAAAACAACTGCACAAAACCCCCGAAGCTTGGGACAGTACATTCTCCACACTGGAAGCAGACCCCTACCTTAACAAAGAGTTTATAACTCAAGTAATTGACTAAGAACATGAGCAAATTGCACAAAAAAAGTCAGACCATAGAATCTTTCTTTGGTGACAAAGAAGATCAAAACACAACCAGAAGAAGAAAACAAAGTCAAAGCTCCTACATCCAAAGCCTCCAAGAAAAATATGAATCAGTCCCAGGCCTTGGAAGAGCTCAAAAAGGATTTTGAGAAGCAAGTAAGAGAAGTAGAGGAAAAACTGGGAAGAGAAATGAGAGTGATGTAGGAAAATCATGAAAAACAAGTCAACAGCTTGCTAAAGGAGACCCAAAATATACTGAAGAAAATAACACCTTAAAAAATAGCCTAATCCAAATGGCAAAAGAGATCCAAAAAGTCAAGGAGGAGAAGAATGCCTTAAAAAGCAAAACTGGGGGGCAGATAGGTGGCACAGTGAATACAGCACCAGCCCTGGAGTCAGGAAGACCCAAGTTCAAATCCAGCCTCAGACACATAATACTTACTAGCTGTGTGACCCTGGGCAGGTCACTTAACCCTATTGCCTAGAACAAAAAACCAAAAAACCAAAAAACCAAAAACCAAACAAACAAAAAAAGCAAATTTGGCCAAATGGAAAAGGAAGTCCAAAAGGTTATTGAAGAAAATAGTTCCTTAAAAATTAGAATGAAGCAATTGGAAGCTAGTGACTTTATGAGAAATCAAGACACTGTAAAACAAATTCAAAAGAATGAAAAAATAGAAAACAATGTGAAATATCTCATTGGAAAAACAACTGACCTGGAAAATAGATCCAGGAGAGATAATTTAAAAATTATTGGACTATCTGAAAGCCATGATCAAAAAAAGAGCCTAGACATCATCTTTCAAGAACTTATCAAGGAAAACTGCCCTGATATTCTAGAACCAGAGATTAAAATAGAAATGGAAAGAATCCACTGATCACCTCCTGAAAGGGATCCCCAAAGGAAAACTCCTAGGAATATTGTCGCCAAATTCCAGAGTTCCCAGGTCAAGGAGAAAATATTGCAAGCAACCAGAAAGAAACAATTCAAGTATTGTGGAAACACAATCAGGATAACACAAGATTTAGCAGCTTCTACATTAAGGGACCACAGGGCTTGGAATGTAATATTCCGGAGGGCAGGATTACAACCAAGAATCAACTACCCAGCAAAACTGAGCATAATCCTTCAGGGGGAAAAATGGACATTCAGTGAAATAGAGGACTTTGAAGCATTCTTGATGAAAAGACCAAAGCTGAACAGAAAATTTGACTTTCAGATACAAGACTCAAGAGAAACATGAAGAGGTAAACAGGAAAGAGAAATCATAAGAGACTTATTAAGGTTGAACTGTTTACATTCTGCATGGAAAGATGATATTTGTAACTCATGAGTCCTTTGTCAGTATTAGAGTAGTTGGAGGGAAAAAATTATATATATATGTATGTGTATATATATACATATATATATACATATATATAAAAAGATAGATAGACAAATAGAGGGCACAGGGTGAGTTGAAGATGAAGGGGTGATATCTGGAGAATACAATTAAGGAGTGAGAGAGGATTATACTGGGAGAAGGAGAAAGGGAGAGGTAGAATAGGGTAAATTATCTTATATAAAACAGACAAGAAAAGGCTTTTACAGTGGAGGAAAAATAGGCGGAAAGGTGAGAGGGAATGAATGAATCTTATTCTCATTGGATTTGGCTTAAGGGGAGAATAACATACACACTCAATTGGGTATGGAAATCTATCTTACCCTACAGAAAACAGGGGAGGAAGGAGACAAGAGAGCAGGAGGATGATAGAGGGGAGGGTAGATTGGGGAAGGGGGTAATCAGAAGGAAAACTTCTAAAGAGGGACAGGGTCAAAACAGAGAATAGAATAAATGGGGGGCGGGATAGGATGAAGGGAAATAGAATTAGTTTTTCACAACATGACTACTATGGAAGTGTGCTGCATTACTACACATGTATAACTTGTATCGAGTTGCCTGCCTTCTCAATGAGGGTGGGTGGGGAGGGAGGAAGGGAGAAAATTTGAAACCCAAAATTTTAAAAATTAAAGTTAAAAAAAATTGTTTTCACATGCAACTGGGAAATAAGATATACAGCAATGGGGTATGGAAATCTACCCTGCCCTACAGGAAAAAGAATGGGAAGGGGATAAGAGAAGGGAGGGGAGATAGAAACGAAGGATGAGATGGGGAGGAAATTTGGAACTCAAAATCTTGAGGAAGTGAATGCTGAAAACGAAAAATAAATTAATTAATTTAAAAAATAGCTATGCACAGAAACACAATACAAATGAAGACGTTCGTATCTACAGAAACATAGCACTATGTCCTTACCTCTCCAATTGTTGGAAGTTGCAACCCAACCATGTAATTCTGCGGAGGTCCTGTAGTCCCAAAAATCTCTGGCACAGAGTAGGCAGCCTCTAAAGTTACCTTTACCAGGTTCCCCCCCAAGATCTGGGCTGTAGTCAGTAATGCCTCTGAGACGGATACCGTTACCTCCAGACAACACTGCAGGAAAAGAAGGCAAAATAGAAAGAATCACAATGATGCTTTGGATTTGCAGAGTTTCCAATCAAAGTGTTTTCACAGTCATTATCTCACTGGACTCTCACAACTACCTTATGAGAGAGGAAGATAGAGATTTACATTTTACTTTGAGGACAATGAAGCACATAGTCACAAAGCAGGTTAGCAGCAGAGACAGGACAAAAACTCACTTTGCCCTCTAGTGCCTTGATCTTTCCTCTAGACCATGTTGATTTGTTACTTTGCAGCTATTTTTTTTAAAAGTTAGCTACCAAACTAATATGCTGAAAACAAACAGCTTTAAAAATAGAAAATGATTCATTCAGTGATAAATGCAGATATTCTAGAGAGTATCTATCCAGGAATCAAATTTAACAAGATTTTTCCATTTCAGATTTGCAGGACACAAACCATACTCTAAGGATAGGTAGGAAAAACCTCCATTGGGCAGTTCTATCAGAAGGATGGAGCTGAGTTACTACACTTCTCTGACGATTTAGATTATCTTTGGTATAATCAGCATTGCTGCTTAAATACTAAATATCTATACAATCAACAAGACGTCCAATAAAATGAAAGGAACGTGGATGGCATGTTTTAATATGTGTGTTAAACCTGCAAACCTAAGGAAATCACATATATTACACTGTAATATAACACATAATCATTTTGCAACATTGCAAGGGACTAACTCTCCCAACCCTGAAATGGCCTAATAGTATAAAGTCCCCAATCACTACTGAAGGAAAAATAAAATATAACAAACTATGCAAATGCACAATAAAACAAATGGTCTTCTCCACTGTTGTAATACACCTATTTGTCGCGCTTGGATAAAAGACAATTACTGCCTTGTCTAAAAAATTACCACAACCCTTCCACTTTATTTAAAATGACTTCCTTAAAATAAAAAGTATTTGGTCACTTCTTTTTTTCTAACTGCCCTTGAACAAGGAATAATTTCTCATTCAGAAAACAAAGTAACAGCTGCAGGACAAATATTCCCCCAGGAATCCTCCTTTTTCTTTTTTGCTGATTCTCCCTTTCTCTACCCCTCCCTCTCTTATGAAATGCTTTATTGATTTATCCTAAGTTGCCACAGAATGCTGATTGGCTGTGTACTCTATATGGGTCTAAGAAGTTATACAGAAACTCAATCTGTATGCTAGGAAGCTGCTCTTAGCAAGGCCTATCTTCCTTAGCATACCAACACATTTCTTTGCTTCTCTTTGATCTGCATCACTGAACCTCTGCTTATGGTTACACAGTTACCATGAGGTCCCATTTCTCTCAGTTAAGAGAATTCCCCAACACTCTATCCATTTAGACTGCAAGTTCCATCAAGACAAGAACCGAGTTTAAAGGGTCTCTGCATCATCCCAAAACCTAGCACAGTGTTTTGAATACAGCAGATGCTTAATAAATGGCTTTTGAATAAATGACCAAAGATCATGTAAACAGATTAAATCATCAGATTAAAAATTTGACTATATAGAAACAGACATATGACACTAGACATGCTAAAAATCACCCAAAAAAGGGAAAGCCTCTTATCTCTATTCTCCAAATCCCTTTACACATTTTAAAATGAACTGTTAATTAATTTATGTCATTATGAAATGGAGGCAGGTGTACTACCACCGAGTGTACTTTGGGTACTCACCAGGAAAGACCACAGTGGCAGTGGGGAGCGAGGCTTCAATCACACTAATAACGCCCAAACTGTGCAGGGGCAAACAGCGCAGAGAGTACAGAGTAAGTGATGAAAGAGCAGGGGATACAATAGCAGAAGGCATGGGGATGTGGATAGGGCAGTGGAGGGAAGCAGGCAGTGATGGCGAAGAGAACGGACAGAAGGAGAGGCAGAGAGGCACTCACATAACCACGGATTAGAGTTAGGAGCTCTTAGCAATGTGGACCTAATGGAGACAGAGGAGTATTCAGGGGGCAGGAGCTTTGGGGTCTCGTTTTTAGAGAGGTTTGGGGGAGAGCTCAAGCAAGGCACTGCTTTTACTCTGCCGTCTTGGCTGTGCCCCGGGTCTCATTTTTATAGAGTTTAGGTGGGAAACAGACTAAGTCTTATTTGTGTCACCTGGGAATTAGTTCAGTAACATATCTATGTCATCTCAAAGTCATTAGTAAAACTTTCAAGTGAACAGGTCCACATCATCTCAGAGTGCTGATGACATTTGGTGTTCTGCTGGTCTGGAACTTGTCTGAGATTTACATATCACAGGACCAAAACGCTATGGCAGGAAGGCCCAGAGGCCTTCCCCTGACTCAGCACATATTACCAGGATGTGATTTTTATGTTAATATATGATACAGTTCACAGATTATATTTCCTTGATCTTTGGGGTGGTCTGTAGGTAACTTCTAGTTTCTCCTTTGCAATCTTATTTCCTGCTATTGTTATTTTATACTGGCTATTTATAAACTTGCTTACTATACAGACTAGAAGGGGACCACGGTGGTCAGGGGAACCAGAATAAGATAAAAGCTTGACACACGGCATCTCTCCACATTCATAACTATTCTCATTCATAAATCTTTGATCATTTATGTTTTAATGGCCATTAATATAATTTATTAAAAACAAAGTAGGGTAACTATAAAATGGTAACAGCAAAAAACAAAACAAAACCCCGTAAACAGATTTTTGAATAGCAAGGTGCAATAAAATTGCTGTGATAGATTGACCTGTCTTCTTTCCCTCCCCCACCTTCTTGCAACCAAAAAATGAGAGGAAAGATTAAAGGAGAGAGAAACTATAGGTCTGGGAACTCATTGAGGAGCTCTTGGTAAGTGCTCAGAGAAAACAGGGGAGACGCGGTAGAGTGTGGCACTGCCTCCTGTTCCAGGCCAAGCCTAACTCAGCTCAGTGTGATCTTAGGGTCAGGACTGAAGTGTAATGAAATACTCACAGACCACAGAACATCTAATAAAAAGAAGTTTACTTAACAATAGAAAGGAGATTCAATCATGATCCAGCACTGGTTTGGACAGGTGCAACGCCTGTCTTTCTCCTCATTGGTCAGGAGGTAGAACATGGGCTGAGGGCTAGGTTGGGGTGCCTGTCAGTGAGGGTCCCGTCAGAGTGGGAGAGCTCCAGCTCCACCGAGCTGAACTGACTCTCCAGGCAACAACTCTAGACCCAAGCTCCTCAACCAACCAATGCACAAAGAGGATGATTTCCCTTCCCATTAACAAGAAACTAGCCTAACCTACATGAAGCAGATATTGCTTTTACCACACCCCACCCCTTCGTGGCAAGATCCTAAAAACTTTCTGGAATGTCTTATACCACCACGCTGACATTATAATGGAAGACAATTGGAAAATGGTTCATACTACAATATTTTCAAGAATTCAGTTCATATTAGATTCTTGTAAAACAAAATAAAATTGCATTTAAAAAAACTAGTAAATAAGATTGAAACAAACTGCTATACAATATTACACAGTAAACTTAAAAGTATGAAAACCCCACTTACTACTATTGTGCTATAAGAAACAATGAGCAGGAAGATTTCGGAAAAACTTAGGCTTACACAAACTGATGCAAAGTGAATTGAGAAGAACCAGGAAAACACTGTATATTGTAACAGCAATATTGTACAATAATCAACTTTGAATGGCTTAGCTATTCTCAGCAATACAATGATTCAAAACAATTTCAAAGGACTCATGATAAAAAATGCTATCTACCTCCAGAGGAAGAACCAATGGAGTCAGAATGCAGGTCAAAGGATGCTACTTTTACTTTCTTTTGTTGTGGTTTGTTTTTGTTTTGTTTTGTTTTGGTCTGTGTCTTCTTTCATGTGACTAATAGGGAAATATGTTTTGCATGATTGCACATGTATAACTTAAACCAAGTTGCTTACCATTTTGGAAGGGAGGGGAGGAAAGGCGGGAAAGAATTTAAAACTTAAATTTTTTAAAATGAATATTAAAAAATGTTTTTACATGTAATTGGGAAAAAATAAAATATTATTTTTTAAAATACCCACTTACTTTAGCTCCTGGTCGAAGATTCTCCAAGGGTGAGCCAATAATAGGATGTAATGGAGTCATTATTTCAAATGTGCATTCTCCTGTGAAGGAAAAGAAGATTGATTAAACCCAGAAAAGGAAGTACAAAGTTAACATATTTATAGGCAGAAAAGTATCATATTTGAATTTTGCTTTTCCATGGATTTAAAATGAAGGTACTTTATTATACATGGCTTTGGTAAGTTTTATACTTGACCTTCTAGCAAAGGAAGAAGGTCCACAACAGCTTGACCCAGAATTACAGTCTTCTCCTCTTTCTGTTTCTTTTCCTTTGGTAAAACTTCAAACACAGTCACTAGGACAGAAAAACACCAAATATGAAAAAGTTCCAGGTCCACCATTAAGCAACAACAGGGCAGTAAGAAAATTACCAGAAGTGTCTAAGACAAAGGAGAGCTGTCTTAGAAATGAATTAGGGAGCCCAGCATCACTGACCATTTGCTACTGCTGGAAAACATGAGGCCTCTCCAGGAATTATCTACTATTCACCTTTCACTAGAGCAACCTTCTCAGAGTAGAGATTTCCAAACTTTATGCAGTGATGTTCTGCCACTTTTTATGAAAACAAATTGTCATATTCCTCCCACACTTCTCACAAAACAAGCTATACCACTCCTGAGTTTTGTTTAAATTTTTTCAAAGACACAGGTTTGTTTGTTTGGTTTTTTGGGAGGGGGAGTCAGAAAAGTATATTGTACATAACAAAATGATTATGTTGAGAAATGTAACAGATAATAGAGTACTTCCAACTTTCACACAAGTATTGTTAAACTTTGAGTTTACAGATTTCATGGTCAAAGGCAGCACAGAGCAGGAGAGCACTGCCCGCCTATATCAGGTGCCTGTACTGATTGACGGTGGGGGTGGCAAAGATTCCACATGGGCTGACTCAACAGTAGGTGCACTGAATTCACTATCAGTTGGAGCAAATTTGCCGTTAGTCTTGCTTTTGAAATTTTTAAACTTTCATTTGACCCTCGTTTTTATTGAAAAGGGTATACAGACTTGATAGAGCATATGCAAGGGTATATTTGTGGGAGCTGTATTTGAAAACATCCAATGATTTTGGCCATCCCCCAGGATGGAGGTAGGGGGTAGGCTCAGTCCAGTAGTTCGATTATAAACCAAGTGTATAAAAGATCTGAAATGATCCAGAAGTAAAAATTTAGAGGACTTATGGTTACATCAAAAGCTGGGTAGTAGAAAATAGCTCAGTAATAAAGCTATCAACAGTCAGTCTCTGGCAACACAGGGTGCAAGTCATAAAGAAGCAAATTTAGGATTAAGGTAAGGAAAACCTTCTCACAATTCCAAAAGTGGAATGAACCATCCTGGAAGGCGGGGCATTTCACCTCACTGGAGGTCTTCCAGCAAGCGCTCTATGACCACTTGGCGAGTATGCTAATGAAAGTCTTGTTCAACTGGAGAGGTTGGCCTAGTTAAGCTCTGGCATCCCATCCATCTCTTCGGTCCCTGGTATTTTCTGAGAGTCTGTGTTCTGATTCTGAGACTAGACTGGATTGTAGGAAGCAATGGAGGGAAAACCATATCTTGAGTTTGGGGCGATAAGTCCAGAAGCTAGTAGTTATTTTAGTGGGAAGGAAAAAAAAAACACAGGCTTTGGCTTATTATAATGGTAAAGAAACAATGGATAATATTGGGTGGAGCAAGGGGGTACGTGCACAGATGTGAAGTTCTGTACTTGAGTGCTACAAAAATCAATCAGATGAGATTAGTAATCAGTGGGACACTCCAACTTCTGACAGAAACAGAGTTCAAATGTGCATAGATCAACAGGGTGGGATGTCTGGCTTTCCCAGTCACGTCTACCTTCAGATCCCCATCACAGTCAAAAGTAACAGTCACGATCAACAAGTGTAATATCAACACACAATTGGTGGGCCTTGTGATCAGGCTCTGGCATGGGCCAGAGCCGAAATAAAATATTATTACTGTTATATATGGGCCAAACTGGCTTTATAGTTAGACATAAGGAAAATATTTAGAACCATAAAGACTTACAGAACACAGGCTTGTGGGCAAGGTCATCTAAAGTATTGGTTCCTTCAGAAGTGAAGTCAAAACTGCTGGTAAAGTTGTATTTCGCTGTCCCTTCAGAAGAAACGGTAACTTTTGAAGAGTCTCCCAAAGCCACATTATTAAATTCTGCACGAACAAAGGTGACTGGAGTATCCCCTTTAGTACCTTTCTATTGGAGAGAAACATAAACTTGTTATTTACAAATATACTCAAATAACACCTAGTTCTTGAAAGCACTTGGCAATTCACTGCCTCATCTTCTCTTTTTCTGCTAGCTCCACATGAATATGTGTGCTCAGCATTCATATGGACACAGTAAGCACAAACTATTTGCATAAGAAAAACATATGATTGTGGCACTTTTATTTCCTCATGCTCTAGTTCAAAGGATCACAGAGGAAAGGTGAAAGGAATATTAGTGCTAATCTAAGGGTTTAGTACCCTCAGTTAGAGATGAAAAAACTGAGGCCTCAGAGGTAAAATGACTTGACCAAGGTCATCTATGTAGTAAATAGTATAGCTAGGATTTGAACCCAGTCCCTCTGACTGAAAATCCAACGCTCTGTAAGCTTTGGAATCATTACAGATAAGCAAACACAAGGGGACAGATGAAGAAATGATACCCCTTTTTAGGAGAATAATTAGGTAATATAAACAATTATCCATAGGAACTAGAACTCCCTTTCTCTCATTTGATAGGATTATAAATTTTAGAGGTACAGGGACATTAGAGGTCATCTACTGCAACACCCTAATTTTACCAGTGGAAATGAATGGAGTGGAGAAGAGCATTTTCTGAGTGCTTCCTACGAGTCAAGCACTGTGTTCAGTATGTGCTGGCAGACTCCGAGAAGGGAGGCCATCCTCTACAACACTCCTGACAAGTGGTGGTCTCTCCAGCAAAGGGGAATCCTCCCGTCCCTCCCAAGGCAGCACCTCCCACTTTGGGAGAGCTCTCACTGTTAGAAGTTGATTCTTTATGAGAAGCTTAAATTGGCCTCCTCCACCCATTATGTTCTCTGAGATCCACTAAAACAAGTCTATGCCCTTGCCACGTGACAATCCTCCAGACGCTTGAAGACAGCTCTGACTTTCCCACTCATTTTCTTATCTCTGGGCTGAACATCCCGTTTCCTCAACAGATCAAGCAGCGAAGGCACAGAACACGGAGACATAGGAATAAGAGAACCACAGAACTTTAGGGCTGGAAAGGACTCCAATGCCCATTTAGTCTACCCCATTCCTGAAAAAGAATAACCACCCTCAACATCCTTGACAAATGGCCATTGAGCCTGGGCTAGACGGGGAACGCACTCCTTCTTGAGACAGCCTATTCCACTCAGGGACGGTGCTAGTCGGCAGGCAGTTTTTCTTCACCTCTAGCCTAAATTTGCTTCTTTGCAAGTTCCAGCCACTGCCCCTGTTTCTGCTGGCCGGAGCTAAGCAGAACAAGTCTGTTCATCTCCCACAAGACAACTTTTCAAATACCTGAGGAGAACTATCACTTTCACTAGTGAAAGGTGGCTAATTGTACAATGGATAGAGCACTAGGTCCAGAATCAGGAAGACCTAAGTTCAAATCCAGACTCAAGCACCCAATAGTTGTATGACTCTGGGCAAGTCTCTTATCCTTTGTCTCGGTTTCCTCAACTGTAAAATGAAGATAATAATAGCACTCACCTCCCAGAGCTATTGTGAGGATCAAATGAGATAATAATCATAAAGCTCTCACAGTGCCTGGCACATAGTAGGTACTTAATAAATGCTTGTTCTCTTTTCTTTCACTGAATAAATCCTCAAAACACAGGGCTTTTCCCATTTTAAGTATGTACAGCCATACGTCCTTTTATTGCACTTTGCAGATATTGCGCTTTTTACAAATTGAAGATTTGTGGCAATCGGCCATTTTTTTCAACAGCATATGTTTACATTGTGTCTCTGTCCCATTTTGGTAATTCTTGTAATATTTCAAACTTTTTCATTATTATTATTATGTTTATTATGGTGATCTATGATCAATGATCTACTATGATCAGATCTACTATCTACTATTTTAATTGTTTGGGGAGCCATGAACCCCACCTATAAAAAAGAGCAAACTTAATAAGTGTTGTGTGTGAGTGTGCGTGTGTGTGTGTGTGTGTGTGTGTGTTCTGACTGCTTCACCAGGTGGCCATTCATCTCTCTCTCTCCCTCTCCATGATTTTCTCTATTCCCTGAGACTAACAATATTGAAATTAGGCCAATTAATAACTCTGCAATGGCCTCTTAAGTGTTCAAGTGACAGGAAATGGCAATCTCTGCTGAGGCCACCTCAACCCTCAGCAACTGCCATCCTGATCAGTTGGCAGCCATCAACATCAAGGCAAGACCCTCCAGCAAAAAAGTTATGACTTGCTGAAGAGTCAAATGATGGTTAGCATTTTTTTTTAGCAATAAAATATTTTAAATCAAGGTATGTACAAATAAAAGATAAAATACTATTGTACATTTGCATAGCTTTTATATACACCGGGAAACCAAAAAATTCATGACTCACTTTATTGTGATATTTGCTTTATTGCAGTGGTCGGGACTGAACCCACAATATCTCCAAGGTATGCCTTACTTAATGCTTTTTCATTCATTCACATGGCATGAACTTGCTTCCTTTTGCTATCCTAGTGACCCTGATCTGAAAGTTCTACAAGTGAAAGTAGCTGGCAGGGAGGATAAGAGCTTAAGCTTAAGGTTCCAGTAGTTCTGTCTTCTGACAGAATTTATCAGCCATGCGAATGTATGAGTCGCTCAAATGAGAAACATGAAATTGTCAAAAGTAACTTTACCAAGTCATATCCATCCATCACTGTGATCTGTACTGGCTTGCCAGCTGCAGCTGAGGTTTCCATAGTGGTAGCTGGGCAGTTATTCTGATTAACCTGAACACAAATAGTGCTTTTGTTGTTCCTACAAAGAGAAGGAATAAATGTGTCTCCTCATACAAGGAAGCTACGAAGGGATTCAGGTTACATATCACCCAGTTCTTGTGCCAACGTTGCTCTGAGGTACTTGGAATCACTTCGACTCGTGCTGCTTTACAATTTTTCACTCCTATCCTACTTTTTCTGGCAGGCGGGAGTGGTTCAGGAAAGGAAATGATGGAAAAGGAAATGATTGTACAAGCTTGTGCTAACAAAGACTAAGGGTCTTACACATAGAATTAGCTTATAAACTTCTAACCCTCAATAAAACAAATAAAAAAACACTGTCCTGCTTTCACATACAACCCTCAAATACTCTTTCATGATATTTCCACTTAAAAGTTCATTTTGATATTCATTTTTGCCTAGTGGGTTGAGGTAATCTAGCCTGCACCCAATGATCTTATTTCTCCTATATAAAGCCTAAGCATTATCTTTGAATCTCTTTACTACGTCACTTCTCATTTCAAATCCATTACTAATCCCTGTTAAAGGCATTTCTGTAATATCTCTCTGATCGGTCCTTTCCTCTCTATTCCTGTTGCTACCAACTCGAGTACAAGCTCTCATTACCTGGACTATGGCAATAACCTTCTGCTGGGTCCTCCCAACTTCATTCTCTTTCCTCCTCCCATCCATTCTTCATATCTCTGCCTGCCTAATCTTCCTTCTGCACAGATTTGGTCAAGCTACTTCTTTGTTAAAAAATCTTCAGGGGCTATTGCCTACCAACTAAAATTCAAGTTCCTTTGCCTGGCGGTCAAAGCCTTTCAGAATCTGACACTACTTTACCTATGCAGCCTTATCTCATACTACCTTTCCCAAATGCTCCAGCCAAACAAAACTTCTTTGTGCTCATGGCCCTGCTCATATCGTTCCCTATGCCTGAAATGTTGCCCCTCCTCTAGACCTGCTACGTCGCCACTCATTTTTAAAGCCTAAATCAAATGCCATTTCTTCCCTAAAGCCTTTCCCAAAAGCCTTCTACTTTGGACCTCAAATAGTACTTTCTTCTGTACTTCTTGAATGTACTTACGATGTAATACTGTGTTTTTGGAGTTACAAGGATTTGTATCTTATGACTGAACATAGGAAAGGCCTAGCACACTGGCTCTGCACAAAGCATGTGATTAATAAATATTTGGTGAATGAAAGAATGAATCCTAACCTGTGCAGAATCAGGACAGAATGGTCAGTCTGCTTCTGTTAATGGTATCAGCTGCTTTTCCCCCAGTCACCTCACTCAGCCTCAAGATCTCAATCACTGTTAACTCCTTTTCTTTTGCCTTCTATAGCCATCTACTTTAGTTTGGAACCTGGTCGCTTTGCAAGTGGCTGACCTGACTTCCAGTTTTCTATTCAGTCTGTCCTATTCACCAATGCCAAAGTAAAAGCACAACTCTCAGCTTGCTGTCCATTGCCTACTACATCCAAACCCCTTAATGTGTCACCTAGGGCTCGCTGACCATTCAGTCACAATGTCCCTTTCTACATTTTCTCCCATGATTTCTTTTCATGTACCCAAACTCCAGTCAAAATGGACTACT
>NW_020940527.1:4218398-4392220 GCF_900497805.2 Vombatus ursinus
CCAGAAGCACTTTATCCAAACCTCTTTTCCAGCGTTACCATATGGTAACTCAAGTCATAGGGGCAGCTAGATGGTTCGGTGGATAGAGTGCTGGACCTGGAGTCCGGAAGACCTGAGTTCAAATCTGCCCTCGGACGCTTACTCTCATTAGCTGCGTGACCCTGAGCAAGTTACTTAACTTCGGTTTGCCTTAATCCACTGGAAAAGGAAACGGCAAAACACTCCGGAATCAGACACAACTGAACAATAACGACTCATGTCATAGCTGCCGGTAAACGTAAAAAAAGAACCTTCTCCTTCTCTTACCTGATGTAACTAGAACCGTAGCGCTTCTTTGCTGCTATAGCAACCAGTCTGAGCTCTCGCGAGAGATCGCTGTTCTCGCGAAGCTAGACCTAGTCCCAAGCAGGCGGTGGTTTTTTCCGCGCATGCGCTTTGGGGGTTGTGGGGGTGGGGGTGGGGAGGATGTGTGACGTGGCGAGCGCGCCCGGGGGCTTCTGGCCACTGACTGAGCTGCCCGAGCCGGTGAGGCCTAACCTCCAGCCCCTTAGACAACCCAGACAGGCTTCTGGGAAAATGCTGAAGACTCATTTAAAAAGTGCTGCAGATGGAAATTCTAAATTTAGGCCATCGAGTCTAACCTCATTTTACAGATGAGGAAACTGAGTCCCGCAAAAGTTAAGGAACTTGACGAAGGTCACCTTGTAATGCGACGGAAGTAGGATTTGAACTGGGGACTCCCAGAGTCCAGGCCCGCAGTGCCACCTAGCGGCCTCCTAATCAAACTACTTTTTTTGCGGGGGCGGGGGAGGCAATGGGGGGGTGAAGTGACTTGCCCAGGGGCACACTGCTAGTGAGAGTAAGCGTCTGGAGGCAAATTTGAACTTAGGTCCTCCTGAATCCAGGATCCACTGCGCCCTCTAGCTGCCCCCATCAAACTACTTCTTAAGAGCCACGGTCCCATTCCACGCCTCCAGGCAGGCTCCTCTCTGAAGAACCCTTAACTCACATCGCTGCCTGGTCCCACCTCAATGGTCCAGCCTGCACAAATGCATTGTCCTCTGCCCGCAACACCCCATCCTGCTCCTCCTGCATCCCCATCTCCTTCAGGTGCCCAAAACCCGGGTCAGAAGCTGCTATCCACAGCATGCATTTCTGTTCCCTATTGGCACCACTCATTTTTTCTGGGGGTGGAGGAGCCTCCTCTCTGCTTAGCCATTGCTTTATTTTTGCATTGCCCACTGGAACACAGGAACCATGTCGTTCATTTACATTCTCCCTCAAGCCCCTGCACTGGCCACCCACAAAAGATGGGCGGTCAATCCAAAAAAAAACAAAGGCAGGAGCTCTGCTCTGAATGCATTCTGCTGCTTCCCAGGGCATACGCCTCCTAAACGGACTGCATTCTGCCTCATTTCACACTTCTTCTCTTTCCCAGGTTATGATTAAACTGTGAGGGATTTTAAGGTTTGCTATATAATTAATTGTGTGCTAGAATTTTGGTTTTGAAAAGAATTAGTAGGTGGCATTTATTCTGTAGGTGTAAAGTAAGATCCTTATAAACAAATTGCCATTTTATACAAAATAAGATGCAAATTACCATTCTGATTTTTAAAAATATTTGCATTTTTTAAAAGTAGTTATAAAGTTGTCCCAGCTTTAACCTTTTAACTGATGGCAGAATTCCAAATGGGTTTTAAAGACCACATAACTTTTAGCGAAGCTTTTATAGTTAGGTATGATTATGCAGGGCTAGACTGTAATAATTTTTATTTGTTCCATAATCTTGATCTGAATAAGACAGTAATGGTGAACGTTATGTTTCCCCCATACAATACATTATTATTACATCATTGTCACATCATGGCTTGACATTGATTTTGTATAGAATAAAAATAACATTAGAATTAAGGCAAGAATAGCATGTGCAAACTAAGCACATTAACTCTGACTGGTGTCCTTAATAAAAAGCACATTTGGTTAGGCTACCATTGATTCTGCTGCATGCAAGACAGTTGTCTTCAAGAGAATGAGACTGGAATAGTTCAATTTCTTTTAAAACAAAACAAAACAAAACAAAACAAAACAATCCTTCTACTGGCCCACAATGGCCAGGAGCAGGCGGCGATAGTCTCCACTGGTGTCACTGGAGATCATGGTCCCCAGTGTCTTCTGATACATCTGTGCAAACGTCTGTTTCACTTGCACAAGGTCAATCTGCACAAAAGATGAGAGATCTGATGTGAGGACAAAACTGTTATAAATAAAAGCTGGCATTTATCCTCTTGACCAATGAAAGGCTCTAATTTCAGCTGAAGCACATTAAAAAAAAAAGCTCAGGGACATTTTTATACCTGTTCTCACTCTATGGCTAGTACTAAACAATGAAGGTCTAACTTGTAAAGAACACTGATTACAGTGTTGTGAATTGTATTGCGAATAGCACCTCAAAAAAAGTTATTCCATTTTCACTTTAAAAGCCTTTGGATTTAGAAAAGCTTGGCAGAAGTAGACCTTTTGCACAAGTTTTTACATCAGCAAAACAATAACCGGTGCAGCAATATCTTTCATCTCCCCTTGTTGTTGTTGTTATTTGTCCTTGGTTCTCAAAGAGGACCATGACATCAGGAAGGTGATGCCATGACTTGCAAGTGAATTGGATTTAAGTGACAGAGGGCTGTGCAAAGTCACCAGCTTCATTTTCTCCTCCAGTTCCAGTGGTGAGATATGTATCAGGACATCTAGAGATGGCCCTGCTCCATCTCTCCACAAATCAATGCACACCCCTACCCCCACAGCCTCTCAAAAGTATGACTATCCCTAAGTATTTTTTCCAGAATGGTATTCTCTATGTATGAATCACATACATAGTGTGTGTCTCCCTGCATGGCAGATTAAAACCCTCTCAGGGCAGGGAAGGTGAATTGACATCCTTAACCAGCGACCAGCTAACAGTCACAGAGATTTTCCCAATGTTTTATTTGGTAACTTTCCGTGACCTGGCTCTGTAAGAATCTCCACTGGCAACTTTCAGCTAAAGGGTGCCAAGTGAGGAATCCAGCAAGCTGGGGTATAACATAACTACAGTCGAGGTAGAAAGAGAAGGGCTTACTTCACTCCGGGTGACGACAATCCTCACGAGGGTTGAGTCATCTGTGCCAGCCCCTCTCATGGAGTAGTAGAGCCGCTCAGCAAAGAAGGCCGGACGGTTCAAGGCACACTGCACTGTCAGGCAATAACAACACAGAGTTAGAGAGATGTTCCATGGCTATGCAGGGGAGTCTGACCTGGAGGGCTGACCTGAAACCTTTGGTCCTTCTCCCCTACTTGCACCCCAGCTATTTCTCCAGCTACAGACCTGAAGGGCTATGGAAATGTCCTCTCTCTTTTTTTTTTACTCAATATTCACCACCTCATTCTGCATGTATTTCACAGGTTCTCCTTCTTCCCTGAAAGTTCCCTTTGGCAAATATATCCTAGTTCCTCACTGTTCTGGAAGACGACTCCAATTCTGTATCTCACTCAAAGCAGGAAATCTAGCTACTGCAAGTAATGTCTTATTCAAAAGCAAAAGAAACAGGGGCAGCTAGGTGGTGCAATGGATAGAGCACTGGCCCAGTCAGGAGGACCTGAGTTCAAATCGGCCCTCAGGCACATAACACTCACTAGCTGTGTGACTCTGGGCAAGTCACTTCACCCCAATTGCCTCACTAAAAGGGAAAAAAAAAGCAACAGACAAACACTGGTTCTAAAAGCTATTGAGATATAAAAAAATACTGCCCTCTATGTCTGAGAGTTAGGTGTAAGGTATATGTTGACTCTAAAAGAGACAATAGTGAACTGAGCATTAAGAAATCTGGACTGGTCTCCAAGCTTTTTAAAAAATTGGTTTCCCAACATGTTAGGGTGAGAGAGAAAGGGCTGTCAACTCTTAGAATAAACCTGCCAGACACATGGTACAATTTCCTGTGTTTGTGGTCACTACTCAGGACTCCAGAGCCACATCTTACACTCCCACCTGAGCAGTTTCCGAGGACCAAGCCCTGGGTTCAGAATCAGGATGGACTCAAAGCTCTCTGCTTGCCAGAAAAGTGTGTGTGACTGGTCTTGTAGATTGGCAAACCATGAACTCAACTAGGAATTCAGTAAAGCCTTCTTTGGATTAGATAGGGACAAGGGTCATTTTATTTCCTAAACAAGTGTCTGCAGTGTTACCAGATGAGGCAGTGGGAATTCTGGAAACTGAAACCAGAATACTCTAGGAAGGGAAGGGAATGAAGGCAATGTACCCACAGTTTTATGAAGCAAAAGGGACAAGACAACACAACTTGAATGTTAGAGCTATTCCCAGAAAAGAATATTTGTCAGCAGCAGCATCTATTGTAGAAGAACTACCTCGAGGCTAATAGAGAGAGTATTTCCAAAAAGGGAGAATGTTGCTCAGAAGACAGGACAACTTACCTCCTATTTCCATTTTGGCAGAAGGAATACACCACTGTGCAGAACATTAGCTATGGCCACGTAGGGATATTTATAAAGATATCATCTCTTTTCCGAGTATTAAGGCTATATTTAGTAACATTACCTCCCTCAATTCCATTCTATGGAGTAGAAAAATTCTATTCCTGTCTTACTGAAGGCCCTGAACATCAGAAATTGTTTTTTGACTAAAGCCATCTTTCAAAAGCAAAAAGGCCCCCAAACAGCCTGTGGATTTAGTAAGTGGCCCTTGGCTTAATGAAGGTTTGTATGTTAGAAACTTGGGAGTACCCCCAAGGAGTAAGCATTTCCTTTACATTAAAAATTGCAGCCCTCAGAAACTACCTTTACAAGTCTGAGTGAAAGTCCACCATCAAGGCCAAATATGGCCAACGACTTCAAGATTAAACGTCAACAATTCACCAGGACCTGTATACAAAACACAAAGCTGGCCATGCCCTCTGCCCAGGGACTTTACAAAAAAGCTCTCCTGATAAATTCCCATCTGCTGATGAGAACAACAAAGAGGTATAAGCCTGATTCTCAAACAAACAAAAAACCAAAAAGCAAAAACAAATTCTTACAGATTGTCTTCAAACCATTTTCTACATTTCCAGAAAACTCTCGGCCAATGCTGCTTAACAAATCTCGATTAGCAATCTGCAAATTAAGAGTTAGAGTGATTAAAATATTTTCACATTTCAAACATAACCCAAGTCTTAAGAGAAAAAAAAAAGACTCATACTCTGGAATAGGCCTCCATGGTTGCTCTTAGCTGAGGGAAGCTTCTTGTGGCAAGAACCATGTTAAAGGAGGATTCATCTGTCCCCAGTTTCCCTTCGCCAGCTTGATAAAGACGCTGAGCATCTTCCTGAGCCATTTGATGATTCACATTCTGATTTTCATCACGATTACCCTAGCAAGGAAAAGGAAAGACAAAAAAATACAAGGATTGTATTTTTTTTAAGGATTGTATTTTCAAAGAAGACAATCCATCAATCAATATTTATTAAGCTACTATTATGTGGCAGGTGATGAGGCTACAAATACAAAGAATGAAATGATTCTTATTCTCAAGAAGTTCACATTCAAAAAGGAAAGACAACTGCATACACAAGCATATAGAGGGAATAAATCCAAGGTAAATACAATAAGTATAAGGTAGTTCGAGAGACAGGCAGTTGAAGAGATCAAGAAAGGCTTCACATCAAAGGATATGAACAGGCAGTTTTCAGATGAAGAAATCAAAGCTATCTATAGGCATATGAAGTGCTCTAAATTACTTTTGATTAGAGAAATGCAAATTAAAACAACTCTAAGATACCACCTCATACAGATTGGCTAATATGACAAAAAAGGAAAATGATAAATGTTGGAAAATTGGCACATTGCTGCAATGTTGGTAGAGTTGTGAACTGATCCAACCATTCTGGATAGCAATTTGAAACTATTCCCAAAGGGCAACCAAGCTGTGCAAACCTTTGATCTAGCAATACCACTACTAGCTCTATATCCCAAATAGGTCCTAAAAAAGGGAGAAGGACCTAGGACCTACATGTGCAAAAATATTTATAGCAGTCCTTTTCGTGGTAGCAAAATATTGGAAACCGAGGGGATGCCCTTCAATTGGGGAATAGCTAAACAAGTTGTGGTATACTAATGTAATGGAATACTACTGTGCAATACGATGAACAGGAAGATTTCAGAAAAACTTGGAAAGACCAGTACAAACTGATGCAAAGTGAAATGAACAGAACCAGGAAAAGACTACACACAGTATCAGCAACATTGTGTGATGATCAATTATGAATGACTCAGCTCTTCTCAGCAACACAATAATCCAAGACAAGTACAAAGGACTCACAAAGGAGAATGCTATCCATATCCAGATAAAGAACTGATGGATTCAATGCAGGTCAAAGCATATTTTTCCACTTATTTTATTTTCTTGTATTTTTTTCCTTTTGATCTGTTTCTTTTTTCATAACTGTGACTAATATAGAAATATTTTTACATGATCACACATGTATAAACTATATCCACCTGCCTACCATTTTCAGAAGAGGGAAGGGGAGGGAGGGAAGGAGAAAAATTTGGACCTCAAAATCTTGTAAAAAATGAATGCTAAAAATTTTTTTGACATATAATTGGGGGGAAAATAAAATACTATTAAAAAAAAAAGAGGAGCAGCTAGGTGGTGCAGTGGATAGAGCACCAGCCCTAGAGTCAGGAAGACCTGAGTTCAAATCTGGCCTCAGACATATAACACTCACTAGCTGTGTGACACTGGGCAAGTTACTTTCCCCCAACTGCCTCACCAAAAAGAAAAAAAAAAAAAGTGAAACCAGATCTTCATGACCAGGGGCTGACAGTGCTTCCTGGACTGGGTTGCCCAAGAGTTCCTACCCTCCTATGGTTAGGCATTCTAAGAGCATCTTTCATACTTTAATACACACACACACACCCACACACACACATACACACACACACACACACACACACACACACACACACACACCAACAAACATTCAAATCCAGTCTTGGACACATGATACTAACTAGCTGTGTGAACTTGGGCAAGTCACTTAACCCCAATTGCCTTGCCCCCCCCCAAAAAAGGCTTCATGTCACTTGAACTGTGTCTTGAAAGTAGAGAGGGGCTCTTTGAGGAAGACATAAGAAGGAAGGGCATTTCCAGGCATGTAGGATGGCTAGGACAAAAGCAAAGAGCTGGGAGTTGGAAGTATCCTGTGTGAGGAACCAATTTTGGTAGGACTACAGAGTGCAAGAGGGAGATGAATGTCCAATAAAGCTAGAAAAGACAGGTTGGGGCAAGTTTGTGAAGGGTATTAAAGGCTAAAAAATTTTAAAAAGGCGGGGCAGCTAGGTGACTCAATGGATAGAGCACTGGCCCTGAAGTTCAAATCCGGCCTCAGACCAAACACTTGACATTTACTAGCTGTGTGACCCTGGGCAAGTCACTTAACACGCCCCCCCCCAAAAAAAGCTAAAAAGGATTTTATATTTGATCCCAGAAGCAAATAAGAAGGCACTAGACTTTATCAAGGAAGGGAGTGACACAGTGTGATCTACACTGAAGGAAATATACTTTAACAGAAGTGTGGAGGAAGGACTAGAGTAAGGAGAGGCCTGAGGAAAGCAGACCAGTTAGGAGGTCAGTACAATAATCTAGGCAGGAGATGACGAGAGTGTGAAATAAGCTGTGTGAATAGAAAGATGTTGCAAAGGAAGAAGCAGCAAGATTCAGCATCTAATTGGATATGTGGGATGAGGGAGAATGAGGAGTTGAGAAAAATGCCACAGTGACAAAGCTGGGAAGATAGTGGTGCCTTGGACAAAACAGGAGAGTTTGGGGGAGGAAAGACTGAATTTTACTTTGGCCAGTATCGAGCCTGAGATGTCTCTGGGACATCCAGCTTGAAGGGTCCAAAAGGCCATCGGTGACATGGGATTAAACTCTGGGGATAGCCTGGGACTAGGTATGTAGATCTGAGAGTCAGCCACATAGAGATGACAATTAAATGGACCCCGAACCAGCAGAGGAGACTGAAAAGGAGCAGTCAGACATGTAGGGGGTAAAGCAGGAAGGAAGAACGTCATAAAAACCCAGAGAAGGAAGAGTATCAAGGAACAAAGGTAGCTAATAGCATTAGAGGAAACTTTAAAGAGGGATAAGGTTGGAGAAAAGACCAGCAGATTTGGCAAATTAAGAAAAGATTAATAATACTGAAGACAGGAGTTTCCAATGAGTGATGAGGATAGAAGACAAAAGGCAAAGGGTAAAGTGAGAGGAGAGGAAGCAAGGAGTTTGGCTGAGAAAAGAAGGAGAGATAAAGGGTGATGGTTTGAAGGGATGGCAGGGTCTAGTAAGGTTTTTGTTTTTTTTTTTAAGGACAGAAGAGACACAGGAATGCTTAAAGGCTTTAGGGAAGGAACCAGGAGACGGAGAGGGAGGGAGAGGGAGAGAGAGAGAGGTCAAAGACTAGAAGGATGGGATAATTGAAGTTGCAGACTTCTAGAGAAGATGTGGAAGAAGATGGAACCACAGGCACATATGGGATAACTGGCCTTGGTAAGGAGAGAGGCCACCTCTACGTCAGAGACTGGTGGAAAGAAAGAATTGCGGGTGTTAATCAAGGGAAGAAGGAAAGAGGAGAAAAGGGGTTTATGTCAAAGGGCTTCAGTCTTCTCAGTACAGCAAGAGGCCAGGTCTTCAGCTGAGAGGGAGAGGGAAAGGGAAGGTGTGGGAAGTTTGAGAGAAAGGACGGTTTAGATAAACTTTTGTGAGGAATGAAATAATGAACCAATTAGGGAGGAATAAAAGGGCTGCCTTGCTGCAATGGGGGCCCAGTTGACGTTGGCTAACATGAATTTATAATGGATCTAGTCAGCACAGGGTACAAAATTACAATAAATCTTGGATTTAAGGAAAAAAATATTAAAAGTTAATTCATTGATTTCCCCAACATAACTTTCATTTCTAAAGAAAATGTATTAGAGATATAATATTTAGATTATGATTTTTGCATAACTCCATGACCTAAAAGGAAAATACCATAAGGGCATTAAAACAAAGGGGTAAATCAAATTTAACACTCCAATAGATGTTATCTCATTTCTATAATGCCCTCCAACAGAGATGATTACAACCCACCTATGCCTGTCCATCTTGTGTGACTGCTAGCCATATCATAATTTCTCACATGAGGTCTAACCAATATGCTGAAAGTCTTACATGAGTTCTCTTGACAGCAAGAAAATGCCAGTGGATGGGTAAGAATTCAGCCTCTAACCTTTACTAGCTATGTGACCCCAAAAAAGTCAGTTAACCTCTCTGAACCTCAGTTTCCTCATTTATAAAATAATAATACCTGTAGTACCTGCCTCTTGGAGTTTCTGAAGGCTCAGATGAAATAATGTTTGTAAAGTGCTTTCTAAACCTTCAAGCCCACACTTACCCCACCCCCAACAAAAAAAAAAAAAAGAAAGGAAAAAGAAAAGACAGAAAATACTAGTGGACCACATGGACTATCCATTGGTTATGCCTTATTGTCTCCACATAACCAGCCCCTGTCTTTTTCCCTTTTTCATAATTCCTTGATTGTAATGTTTTGCTTCTTGTTCATGCCCACCATGCATCTCTCCTCTGCCCTCTGAATGGTTCTCAGTTTTGATCTTTGGAGACTCTAGTAACTCACAGCCATAAACTCATCACTGGAAGAACATTGGCATTAAAGAGCTGGGTGTTTGAGGAAGAAATCTGAGGTTACTGAAATCTAGCCAGGCCTTCTTGTCCTGTTCAATCAACCCTAAGTGACTGTCAGTCAGCACCAGAAAATTTAAGTTATAGCTTCAATTATCTGGCTGTTACATCCAAGGAATCAGGACAAGAAAAGGAATGAAGGGTCTGGATTAAAGGACTACAAAGGTCTATTCTAGCTCTGAGGTTTTGTATTTTGCTAGAAGAACAGTGAATCCCCTATTTCCCCAACTCTCTAGCTTCATCCACATAGTCCTTATCTCCTAACGCAATATTTGAGTATCTATTATTTGAGTATCCATTTATTTGAGTATCCATTAGGCTGACATTTGCACTGAGGCATATGTCTTGATTTCATTATATGGCTTTAAAAAATATATTCTCATTCTATCCTAAACAATTTTCATTTAGGTAGTGCTCCACAATTTAAGATGGGCTGATCATTTCTGACTCCCAAGTGCAGCTATGTCTGAATAAACATAGTTAGATGGTGGCTATGCCTGAGTGAACAAGGTAAACGCTAGGATGTCATTGTTAAGGGCACTGAACTGCTAAGGAGAATAAACACTCTGGGCGCTGAAAAGAATAAAGGACATTGGTTAGCAAAAGGTGCTTAAAGAGTCAGATACTGTCTGCCACAAACAGCCTTCTCCCACAGACACCCACCAATATATCTTTGAAGTCTTCTACTCACCTGACACATGGATACAAGTAATCGTTCAAAGTGTCCTGAGGTATCTGATCGAATGTCTTTTTCGATATCTCGTCCAAATTCTGATCGGTAACAATTGACAATATCGCGAATTTGCTGATTTGATCTTGTGCACAAAATTTCAATCAATACTCTTTCTTGAGTTCCTGCTCCCTTTACAAAAATGAGAAAGGGAAATTATTGGTGGGTGGACCCAAAATAATAAAAAATAATTGTATCTCATTGTTCAATCCAAAAAGTTCTCTAAAAATAAGAAAGTGTTGACTGACATTTGTTTTTAAATTTACAAAGATAGAGGCAGATTTGATATCTAAATTAAAATGAAATATTCAGGATGATACACAGTACCTTCATTGCATTCCGTAAACTCCAAGCATCATAATATGTAGGTGGCATAAACAAGGCAAGTATCAGTTCTTCCATATTTCCACTTAACTCAGACTTGAGATCTTTGATTAAATCCTATTTAATTACAAATCCAAGATTTAAAAAATATGTTCAGTTTTTATGGGAATTATTGAATGATGGAATTTATGAAAGTCTCAATTTAAGATCCAATTATGTACAATGAAAAATATAAACACAAATGTAATTCATTTCACAGATAAGTATTTCATTCAGTCAATCAATAAGCATTTATTAAGCAGCTGAACCAACATGATGGAAGATTATCAAGAAATATACTTACTTACTAAAATAGAACATGCAAAGATAAGACACATACAGGCATGAAATCGATATAAGCAGCAACTGGAGAACAATTCAGTCAAACAACAAATATCCGAGCACCTTCCACGAGCAAGACGCTGTACTCAGCTCTATGGACACAACTAAGTTTAAGACATGGCTCTTGACATCAAGGCACTTAAAATCTAGGTTGGGTGGGGGACATGAAAATATTAAAAGATAAATAATATGAGGCAGTACAAGCTCTCAAAGGAGGCATCCAGTAAATAAAATACTACCAAGTTCAGTGAGGATTAGTGAAAACAGGCTTTATGGAGTGAGACCTGTGGTGGGCAGTGAAAGGTGAACAGGGATTGATAAGTCAAGAAGAAAGTAGAAAGCATTCCAAAGAGGGGAAGCACCATGAGCAAAAGTGGGTTATGCTGAGGAATAATGGACAGACCAATGTTGCTGGAATAGATTTACAGAAATAAAGTGAAGCCCAGTTATAAAGATAGACACAGATTGTGAGGAAGGTCCCCTCTAATAGTCTGTGGAAACCACTGAAGGTTTTAGGAAGAAGGGTTAGGGGGACTGGTGGGGACAGGAGGGCTGGGGGAGAGTGGGAAGAGATGGGAGTCAGAAGACCAGTTAGGAACCATAGTAATCCTTTAGGCATTAGGGAATACTACCATTGCAGTGGGAATGGAAAAGAAGAGACAGATGTGAGAGTTATGTTGAGGAAAGAAAACCATAGGATTCAGTGACCATTTCAGTCAGAGATGAGTAAGATTTCAAGCCTGGATGACTGGGAAATGATATTATCACTGACAAATAAAGCGAGTCACTAAATGTCTGTTTTCTCATCAGTAAAATGGTGATAATAACAATAGCACTGCCTATGTTGTACAGTTTCTGTGAGGAAAATGCTTTTAAAATCCTAAAATGGGGGGCAGCTAGGTGGTGCAGCGGATAGAGCACCGGCCCTAGACTCAGGAGGACCTGAGTTCAAATGTGGACTCAGACACATAACACTTACTAGCTGTGTGACCTGGGGCAAGTCGCTTAACCCCATTGCCTAGCCAAAAAATAAAATAAAATAAAATAAAATAATACAAAATCCTAAAATGCTACATAAATGTTCTTATTAAGTCAGGTAGAGAGTTGGTTTCAGGGTAAGAATACTGACTTGCATTTGAACTCTAAGACTATTTGAAATACCATAGTATAGGTTATATACATTTGCTGCCGAAGTTCACAGGAAGGGAAATAAGGTTGGGTTTTGGGAGGACAGACAGAGAAATCAGGTTTTAGCTCTCAGCCTTAGGACAAAAGAGGCTTTATAAGGTAAAGTAAGATAATCCAACTTATCTACGTGTCTATGTTAAGGGGGAAACAGCTAACTAATGAATGCCCTTGAATTCCAAATTGACAAATTGAGACTTGATAGGATAGGCAGGCAATAGGAAATGAGGGGTTTGGAGGGGCACAGATTATCCCTTATCCTTTCAGATACAGGAAATAGTAGATAGAAACCTTTTCCCAGGACAAAGAAGAAAACAGTTCCCCAATAATAAGAAAGCAGTGGTAGTTGCTGAGCAGGAACCTTGCTAGGCTGTTTTCAAGTGGGTAGTGAGATGAGTTAGGAGGCTATGGTAATACTTTAGTTATAACAACAACAGGGGCCGTGAATATGATAGTAGTTTTCACGTCTCTTAAAAGCCCTAGAGAAAAGAATATATTCAAGGTCTACAAGAGTCTTTATAAGAAATGAAAACTGGGATTTTAGCGGGGCAGAGCCAAGATGGCAGAGTGAAAGCAGTGACTTGCTTGAGCTCTCCCCCAAACCCCTCTAAATACCTATAAAAAATGTCTCTAAACAAGTTCTAAAGCAGCAGAACCCACAAACAGACAGAGTGAAACAAATTTCTAGCCCAAGACAACCTGGATGGTTGATCAGAAAGGTATATCACGCTGGGTTGGGAGAGGAGCGTAGTTTGGCAAGGGTGCACACAGTCCTCAGCGACCTGAAAGCAGGCCTCAGAGGACTGAATCACGGGCAGCTGTAGCGGTTTCCAGACTTCTCAACTCACAAATGCCAAAGACAACTTAGAAGGTCAGAGGGAAAAGTCTGTTACTGTATGAGAGAAGCTAGGTCCCAGCCCCAGTTCCCGAGCATGGCCCCGAGGCGGCAGCTGCTTCTTGAGCTTCTGGCTTGAGGTTCTGAGGGGGAATCAAGTGGCTGATCAGAGGGGGATTGCAGGGATCTCTTTGCTGGTACAGAATTCTCTTACTTTGCTCGTGCTTGGATCTGAGTCACAGTTCTGGCTGGCGGTCCTGGGGCAAGGAGGAGCACTGGCCTGGTGCAGCTTGTAGTGGCAGTGAAAGGAAATCCTTCTCACAGTTCCAAGACAGAAAAGAGTGCTTATGGTCACTCACAGACCAGAGTACAGGCCAGGAAAGGAGTAAACACCTCATCCCTTATCATACCACCTTGGAAGAACTGAAAATTTACAGGTCCCTAGAAGTATCTCTGAAAACAGCTATACAAACCCCTAAATCTTGGGACAGTACATTCTCCACACTGGAAGCAGACCTCTACCTTAACAAAGAGTTTATAACTCAAGTAACTGGCTGGGATCATGAGCAAACCTTGCAAAAAGAGTCAGACCATAGAATCTTTTCTTGGTAACAAAGAAGATCAAAACATACAACCAGAAGAAGACAGCAAAGTCAAAGCTCCTACATCCAAAGCCTCCAAGAAACATATCAATCAGTCCCAGGCCTTGGAAGAGCTCAAAAAGGATTTTGAGAAGCAAGTAAGAGAAGTAGAGGAAAAACTGGGAAGAGAAATGAGAGTGATGCAAGAAAATCATGAAAAACAAGTCAACTGCTTGCTAAAGGAGACCCCAAAAAATACTGAAGAAAATAACACCTTAAAAAATAGCCTAACCCAAATGGCAAAAGAGGTCCAAAAAGCCAATGAGGAGAAGAATGCCCTAAAAAGCAAAATTGGCCAAATGGAAAAGGAAGTCCAAAAGCTTACTTCCTTAAAAATCAGAATAGACCAATTGGAAGCTAGTGACTTTATGAGAAATCAAGACACTGGAAAACAAATCCAAAAGAATGAAAAAATAGAAAACAATGTGAAATATCTCATTGGAAAAACAACTGACCTGGAAAATAGGTCCAGGAGAGATAATTTAAAAATTATTGGACTATTTGAAAGCCATGATCAAAAAAAGAGCCTAGACATCATCTTTCAAGAAATTATCAAGGAAAACTTTCCCGATACTTTAGAACCAGAGGGTACAACAGAAATGGAAAGAATCCACTGATCACCTCCTGAAAGAGATCCCCAAAGGAAAACTCCTAGGAATAGTGTAGCCAAATTCCAGAGTTTCCAGGTCAAGGAGAAAATACTGCAAGCAGCCAGAAAGAAACAATTCAAGTATTGTGGAAACACAACCAGGATAACACAAGATTTAGCAGCTTCTACATTAAGGGACTGCAAGGCATGGAATATAATATTCTGGAGGGCAAAGGAGATAGGATTACAACCAAGAATCACCTACCCAGCAAAACCGAGCATAATCTTTCAGGGGAAAAAATGGTCATTCAGTGAAACAGAGGACTTTGAAGCATTCTTGATGAAAAGACCAGAGCTGAATAGAAAATTTTACTTTCAAATATAATACTCAAGTGGAACATGAAGAGGTAAACAGGAAAGAGAACTCATAAGAGAACTCATATGTTGAACTGTTTATATTCCTTCATGGAAGGATGATATTTGTAATTCATGAGTCCTTTGTCACTATTAGAGTAGTTGGAGAGAAAAAATTATATGTATGTATATGGATAGATAGATAGATAGATAGATAGATAGATAGAGGGCACAGGATGAGTTGAAGATGAAGGGGTGGGATCTGGAGAACAAAATTAAGTGGTGAGAGAGGATTATACTGGGAGAAGGAGAAAGGGAGGGGTAGAATGGGATAAATTATCTCACAAAAAAAACGGAAAAGAAAAGGCTCTTACAGTGGAGGGGAAACAGGGGAAGGTGAGAGGGAATGAGTGAATCTTATTCTCATAGGATTTGGCTTAAGGAGAGAATAACACACACACTCACTTGGGTATGGAAATCTATCTTACCCTACAGGAAAATAGGGGGGAAGGGGACACGAGAGTAGGGGGATGATAGAGAAGAGGGCAGATTGGGAAAGGGGGTAATCAGAGGCAAACGCTTCTGAGGAGGGACTGGGTCAAAAGAAAGAACAGAATAAATGGGGGGCAGAATAGGATTAAGGGAAATAGTTGGTTTTTCACAATATGACTACTATGGAAGTGTTTTACATAACTGCACATGTTTAACCTGTATTGAGTTGCTTGCCTTTTCAATGAAGGTGGGTGGGGAAGGAGGAAGGGAGAAAGTTTGGAACCCAAAGTTTTAAAAACGCATGTTTAAAAAAAATGTTTTCACATGCAACTGGGAAATAAGAAATATAGGAAATGGGGTACAGAAATCTATCCTGCCCTATAGGAAAATAGAAGGTGAAGAGGATAAGAGAAGGGGGGGAGAGACAGAAGGGAGGGCAGACTAGGGGAAAGGGTATTCAGAATGCATGCCATCTTGGGGTGGGGGAGGGCCGAGATGGGGTGAAAATTTGGAACTCAAAATCTTGTGGAAGTAAATGTTGAAAACTAAAAATACATAAATTAAAAAATTTAAAAAAGGAAAAAAAAAGCAATTAAGACTGAATTGTGGATAGGAAGACATAGAAAATGATACAAAGTGAGACTGAGAGGCACAGTGTCCTATGGATAGAGAGCTGTTCTCTGAGCCAGCAGGACTTGGGTTCACATAGTGGTCACATAACTCTAGACAAGACACTTCAGATCTCCATGCCCTGGCACTTTCACAGACTCTGAGTTGCAGAAAATGTGCCCATCTGCACTGGTAGAGTAGATTTCCTCGTCTAGGAAATCCTCAGATCAATAACATCAGAGGTCTGGTTCTTCTCCATATCCCTAAAGCGAGATGAATAGAACCAGAGCAGCAAACACATTGACTAGAAATATATTTTTCAAAAAATTTAAAAGACAAACAGTGACAGGACTTCAGTTTGACTTGGAAGGGAAGCCAACACAAACACTTTCCATTTGTTGGTGGTCTATTCGTTTGTTTGGTTTTCCTTTGTTCAATGTTAAGGGGATTGATGTCAGATTTGATTATTTACTTTTTATGTTTGCTTTGACTTTCTTTTCTGCTGATAGATGTCAAGAGTTTTTAAAATCATGGACCCCACTATCTCAAGAGAATGAAAATTACATGTGACCCAGGGAACGATGGAAAGTGTATGGTGGGTTTTTGTAGCACAGTGCATGGCACATAGTAAGCACATGATAAATACTTGTTGACCTGACTTGAGGAAGGCTGTAGCAGATTACCAATGATGACGTGCATGCAACAGGTCATATATGGCATCATCAAGTAGATGTTTGCCCAGAAAAGGGGATGGGCCCATCATGTATCAAGGGAAGAGTCAGGTGGTCTGAGCACTGCACTAGTACCTGCAAAATATTGAGAGAATTAGGAGAAGGTCTCCAATACATCTGCTGGATCCTCTTTGGAGGATTTATGGTCAGATATGAATTATATTGATGGTGTGGATGGATTGCAATATGCACTGTCAGAGGAAGCATCCATTTCAAGGCCGCAGCTCCCAAGAAAAATAAATATATTACCTTTAAAATCTCAGGCCACGTTAGCACCGTTTTATGCAGACAAATAAAACATTTTTCCTCACATGTCTGTCGGGATACTGTGTCTATTTCCTCACTAAATTTAAAAGACAAACACATACCTTTCCATACATGGTCTTAAAAGCTGCCTTAATTTTCTGTCTTTGATCATTGGAGCGACTGGCAACAACATCCACAATTGCTTGCTCATCAGTCCCTGGAAGAATCACACACAAAGATGGCAAGAGGAGTCTCTCCTGTGTACTGCCCAGCACTCATTTGTATCTTTGCATGCTTGGAAAGTACCCACAAGCCAGACCAAAGTAAGGCCCACATGTAAACACTTGATTTGGGAAGCTATTCTTATTCCTACCTTAAGTAGCTTTAGGTTAATTTGGGGCAGCTAGATGGCACAGTGGATAAAGCACCGGGCCTGGAGTTAGGAAAACCTGAGTTCAAATTTGGCCTCAGACACTATACTAGCTGTGTGACACTTCATCTCTGTCTGCCTCAGTTTCTTCATCTGTAAAATAGGAATAATTCAGCACCAACCTCCCAGGATAGTTGTCGAAATCAAATAATTACAAATGGCTTAGCAAAGTGCCTGGCACATAGTAAGCATTATATAAACGCTAACTATTATTATTATTATTATTATCATTACTTAATTTACTGAAGACAAAAAAAATTCCATTTGTTCTTTACCAAACCCTTTCATGGCCTTTCGGAGAACTTCGGCATCCTTCAAAGCATCGAAGTTGGCAGCAGGTCGGATTGTCCCCTGAGTACCTTGAACCATGGCTGCTGGCTGGGAGGGAGAAGTACAAGAATCAAATTGGGCAAGGAAGGTCAACCACTTCAACAGACTACTCAAGCTGTAAGAGTCCATACAGTCAGATCTCCCTACCACCAGTAACAAGTAAGGAGATGGGAGGAAGGGTAAAGAAAGATTCAATTCTACCAGTAGCTACGATTTAGGATTCAGAGTCGGGAGGTTAGCTCTGGATTTCTGGGGTCCATTATTTTTAGAGATTCTAGATATTGGCATTAGGAACATTCAGGAAACAAAATTAGCCTTTTTTTAGGGGGTTCTACCATTCTACACAAATGCCCTGCAGATTCTGGGTACGGGATGATGAGGTTTTGATCCTAGACAGGTAAATCATTTAACCTTTTAATTATTTTTTATTCTGGACTAGAAGTACCCCAAATAAAGCAAGCATTTCCATATACAGAGTAGAACAGAAGAAGATGGTAAATGAAACTGAATCTCTATTATGTAGGGCTTGCTCTTCTACTCAAGGATGTCCTGCTTGCCTGTGTAAATTATTTAGTCTTCCTGTGCCTCAGTTTCCATGTTGGTAGAAATGGCAGGGGAGGAAAAGAGGGAGCTCTTGCTACCGGCCAGAGCAAAACAAGACACTGGCAGAACCTAGTTCAAAAGCAGGACAAAAAAATAGCTCTCAGTGCAGTAGAACACAAATCTCCTGGCATAAAAAAAAAGAATAATAAAATAAAAATCTCCTAACCTGCTAAGGAAAAGGCAAGGGGAAACACAATGTGACAGGCATATGTCAGGCTTCAGATGAGAAACATTATAACTTTGTTAATGTAACTCGACCTCATTCAATACTGTGTATGAGACTCTGATTAACGAACCCAATATTTCAGTTATGAGAAAAGCACAAAATAAAAACAACAATGCAAAGAAGGAAGGAGCTAAACAGGTAAAGTCTTTAAAAAATTATGAATTAATTCAAGACTTGGATAGTTTTATGGATTTAAAGTTTGTGATGTGCGTGATGTGGGTGTGCCTTTAATACATGCTCCCTCTTCTAGTCAATCTAGTCCACAGGGTCCTTCCGATACCCTGGGGGCCTCCCTCCAGGCCTTGGCATAGCAAGGAAAACATCCAAGCCCAGAGGCCATCCCCTGGTTACTCCTCAGCCCTGCTCATCACTGGCCCACTTCCCTTTCCGGCCATGCCTCTTTCTGATTACAACCTTTACATCACTTTTGTGCAATTTCTCATCAGCAATTATGTTGCAGCCTATTCACCCCCACCGAAGGTCTCTGGGTTGTCCTTTGTATAAGCCACTAGCTTAATTTCTCACCATCTGTGATTGATTCACAGTCATTCACCATCATGAGAATAATATTGACATTAAAAAAAAATGGACCTTTGTTTTAGGGAGAAGCCTGGGGGTATTAAAATCACTGTGCAGTTTCCAAAGGCAATTCAACTCTCTTTAATTCAATTTTAGATCCAGTTTGTTGTCCTGGCTCTTACAGTAGCAATAAAGCCTCTCTGTGTCAGTAATATCAGTAAATCTCCAAGTTTAATACGCTGTATATCAGCTCCATGGGCTATCAATCGTATATCAGTCAAGACAAAAGGCTTTTTCTGGTGTAGATGCTTTTCAGTGATTACAGATCTCATTTGGGAGGCTTGGAAATGTGTTGGAGCTTGGGGCAACAGGCATAATAACAGATGCAGACAGGCACATCTGAAGGACCTCACCTTCTATAAGGAACCCCTCTTCCATTTGGACCCTACACTGGAAATCTCCAGCACGGACCTTTTCTGTCTAATCTAGCTTCTCTTCCCAAGCTTGGTGCTCCTCTTAAAACATCAAAGTCACTGTTTCATGAGGGTAAGGATGTAAGGGTAGTACATGATTATTTACATTTTTAGGGCGTAAAAATATCAGTGGGATTATATAGAAGCACTTATGCCACTACCACTAGAGCTGGAGATTAAAGAGGAGAAGTGAAAAGAAGGCCAAATTGGAGAAGTTACTGAAGAAAAAATAACTATTGCCTACAATCCCCGACACTCTCCTCTAATAGGAACTTTCAATACCCTTCTGATCCATTATTACCAACCCAGGAAAGGAAGCAGAGTATGAAACACAATTGAAAATAGAATGGTTATAAGGATGAGCAGAAACCATTTCATGTCAAGCACTGATGTGTAAAACTAGCTTCTCAACACTTTGCTCTTATAGTACCAATGAATAATAATAATAAGAACAGCCTTAGAGTTGGGAAAGTCCTTTATATGTTATCATATTTGATTTCTGTAACAACCTTGTGAAAAAAGCAGGAATGTCCCTTTTGAGGAAGCAATTATCAGCAAATAGAGATGAGTCATAGGTAAGTTTGATATCCTAGAATAAATCTGGGATACTTACATATAAATTGATGCTATAATGGTAAGCAATAGTATATATGAGAGGCAGTAGGGAGTAGTGCACATATTGCTGGCCTCAGCTGAAAGAGCTGAGTTCAAATCCTAACTAATACTTATTGGTTGTATGATTCTGGGGGCAAGTTACAGCTTTTCAGTGTAACCAGACAACTCCCTAAGAGCATATGCTGATCTTCACATCTCTTCTCACTAGGAATTCTTTACACTCATTAAATTACAGCCTCAGACAAAAATAATAACGTACTGCTAAAGCCCTGCTCTAATGCCTCACCATGGCATGGCAGAACTGTGGGTTCACAGTGCCAGACCCAGAGAGAGTAAGCTCGTGACAGCTCACACTCTTCACTAAAGTGGAAAGGCCTGGTGTACAAGCTCATTAAAGACTATCCCAGGGCCAGCCTCGCCAAGTGCAGGGAGGCAAGGTAATGGTTTTTTTTTGGCCCCAGTAAATCTGGACTTGTGATGTCAATCAGCAGAGGACAAAATCACAGACCTCAGAAGTGATGAAGGAAGGACTGCTGTCCTCCCATCCCCAGAGAGCTGGCCACCAGGTTAATGGATCATTTTAGCCAAACCAACTCAATAACCTGCCTAGTAAGGTCCCATCTTGATCCATAGTGGAGTAAATGGAGCCCCTACATAGCTGAAATGAAGAATTCTTAAAGCATAAAGGATTTGCTGACTCCCTTCATAAGCCCAAGGTAAAATGAGCCGAAACCCAAGCATGTATTAAGGGCCTACTATGTGCCATGAATTGCGCCAGGTTCTGGAGATACAAAGTGAAAAGTCAAACAGTCCTCTTACATCTATTGGGGGAGACATGGACATATTTCAATACATACAAAACAAACACAAAGTAATTTGAAGCGGGGAAGCACTCATAACTGGAACAGGGGAGCGGGGATCAGTAAAGCCTCCATGGAGAAAGTGGCACTTGAAAAAAGTCTTGAATGAAACATGAGATTCTAGTAAAGTGGAGGTGAGAAGGGAGTACATTCCAGGCATGGAAGAAACCTAGTGCAAAGGAATGGAGGTGAGAGATGGAACATTACATGTAAGAAACAGCCAGAAGGTCAGTATGGCTGGACTGCAGAGTATAGGAAGGGGAACAATGTACATAAGGCCAGAAAGGTAGTTTGGGCCCAGGTCATGCAGGGCTTTAAAAGTCAAACAGGGGCAGCTAAGTGGCACAGTGGATAGAGCACCGGCCCTGGAGCACCTGAGTTCAAATCTGGCCTCAGACACATAATACTCACTAGCCGTGTGACCCTGGGCAAGTCAATTAAACCCGATTGCCTCGAAAAAATTAAAAAAAAAAAAAAGCGAAGCAGTGGAGTTTTCACTTGACCCTAGAGCAAGAGTTCTTAATCTAGGATTCGTGAACTGATTTTTTAAACGTTTTGATAATTGCACACAAACACATATATGCATATACGTGTATGTTTCCTTTGTAATCTTATGTATTTTATCTTAGTGCATGTAAAAACATTATTCTGAGAAGGGTTTACCAGACTGCCAGGTGGGTCCCCAACACAAAGTAGGTTAAAAAGATTATTGTCCTAGAGGTAACTAGGAGCCACTGAAGTTTCCTGAGTAGGGGAGTGACCTGGTCAGACTGTATGATAAGGAACAAGGGAGATGACTGCTATGTGTAAAAGGTACTCCCATGATACTGCAGGAGGAACTATCATTCTCACCTCGATTCCTTCTCTCAAATTATTCTATACTTCTTGTTCTTGTTGTGTCGTTCCAATCATGTCCAACTCTTCATGATTGTTTTGGGGATTTGGCAAAGATACTGGAGTGGTTTGCCATTTCCTTCATCAGCCCATTTTACATATAAGGAAATGGAGGCAGAGTTAAATGACTTGCCCAGGGTCACACAGCTCATAAGTGTCTGAGGCCAGATCTGAACTCAGGAAGATGAGTCTTCCTATCTCTAGGCCCGGCACTCTATTCACTTCACCACCTAGTAGTCTGCAGCAGTATGCTATGCTATACCTTTACTATGAGAAGCCCCATGCTCTGTGGAGTTATATATAAAATAGAAGCACAGAATGCTGGAGATGGAAAGAGGCTCAGACATCATCCATTCTAACCCACTAGTCAATACAGAAGTTCCCTGTATGACATCTTGGAATGATAGTCATAACCAAGTTCTAGATCTCAACATTTTCAGTAATGGGATGCTTATACTTCACAAGGCAGCTTACGGTAGAAAAAGCCATGTATCTGGAGCCATAAGATCTGGATTCAAATTCCAGCTTTGGAATCTACCACCTGGCAGATCCTAAGCAAGTTACTATTTCACCTTTTGGAGTCTCAGTATCCTTATCTAAATAATTATATCACCTCAAGGTCCCTTCCAGTTTCAAACCCTGTGAGCCTATAATCAGTAGGAAAGTCTTTACATTGTACCATAACCTGGGTCCCCATAATTTCTGCCAACTGGACACACTGACATAGGGATCTTCCTAAAGCACAGGTCTATGTCACTGTCACTTCCCCTAGTATTCAACAAACTCCAGTGACTCCTTAGCACAGGACCTGGCACACAGCAGGTATTTAATAAATGTTTATTAAATGACTGATTAAATGACTGATCTCTCTGCCTCAGTTCTCTCCCTATTCCAGTCTATCCTCCACTCAGCTATCAAATATATTATTCCTTAAGCACAGTTCTGATCATGTCACCCCACCTTATTCAGTAAATTTCAGTAGTTCCCTATTACCTCCAAGATCAAATACAAAATCCTCTGTTTGCCTTTTAAAGACTTTCATAACCTGGCCTCTTCCTTCCTTTTCAGTCTTCGGATAGCTTATATTGCCCCCTACACACACCTATTCTGCAATACGGTGACATAGGCGTCCTTGCTTTTCTAACACAGGACACTACATCTCTCAACTCCCAGCACTTTCACAGGCTGTTCCCAATGCCTAGAATGTTCTCCCTTCTCGTTTCTGCCTCCTGACTTCCTTCAAGTACCATAAAGTCCTACCTTCTGCAAGAAGCCTTTCCTAGTGCTCCTTAATGCTGGTGGCTTCCCTCTGAGAATACTTCCAATTTATCTGGTATATATCTTGTTTGTACATAGTTGTTTGCATAGTGTTGTTTACACACACACACACACACACACACACATCCACGCCTTTTAGACTGTGAACTCCTTTAGGGCAAGGACTGTTTTAGATCTTGTAACTGCCTGGTTTAGCACAACGTCTGGCACATAGTAAGCCTTAATAAATGTTTGCTGATGACTTCCTAGACTCCTCCAATGCCTCCTTGTGGTGTGTAGATGATCCTAGAATCTTAAAGGCTATGTGAGGGGAACACAAGCTTGAGGAGGTCCTACCAAACAGAAAAGACTTCAAACATGACTCTGGTGACAGACTATGTCTTATCTGAGATCTGGTGTAGCTACATTTGGAAAGGCTCCTCCACCAGCGGGCAGGTCAATTTGAGGCCAGCAGCAGCTCATGAAGCTCATCTATTCAGATGGGGAAAGGCTGCCAATGGGGTTGGAAGAGAGAGCACCTGTTCCGATAAAATTATAGTTCTTTTGAAATAATGAGATTTGCTTTACATTTTGTTTTGTTTTGTTTTTGGTTGCCATGACACACAACTCAATTGCGTTTATCATTTAATAAAACCCCAGCGTCTCTCCCACGGACTGATCTGTTGCCTAGCCATGCCTCTCCTGTCCTGCACATTCTAAAGCCCAGCACAGGACCGTATACTTTGCTCTATTAAATCAGATTTGGCCTGTTGTTTCAGGACATAGAGGACTCTGTGAAGCTAAATTCTGTCATCCATTCCGTCAGTTTTTGGATTAGCAACCCCTCCCCATTCACCATCATCAACTTATTTGACAAACATGCCATTTACAAGATAAGAGTAGTCAAAGACATACCAATTTATTTTGCATCTATTGAATCATCGACATACTCATGCAAATTGCCTTTTGAAATGAAAGAGAAACCAATGATCTTTTGCAGAGATAGAAAGGAAAGTAAAAGGCACATAAGAAGGAAGAATAATTCTGGAGCATAATACTTCAAGAGGCCTTTAGTGTATAGAAAAAGCCTTACTCACTTCACTGCTATAATCCAAAGAAATAGGAGAGAAAACAGGACAGGAAGGAAAGAACTCTGTATTGATCTGAAAGAACAGATGAAGTTTATAAGGCAGAATGGAAGCACATAATCATCTTTCTGGGAATAGTACCAGAAGACTCTAAATTCCCACAAACAGCCCAGTTGTCCAAGTTTCAAGGTTATATTATTATGACTAAAAATTTAAATTCTATAACGCTTTAAGATTAGCAAGTACCTGCCTCACAACAACTCATGTGAAGTAGGTACAGGTCAGAACTACCACAGGGCAACCAGGGCCGTGCCTTATGTGCTGACATCCTAGAAGGTTAGGGTACAATTCCCCCCCCCCCCCCCCCCCCCGCCCCCACTAGGTCTTGCAGGCTGGTAGGCTGGCTTTCTCACTGGGTGAGCCTAGGGGCTGCCATACTGCCCCTGCATCCCAGGTTCTGTAGCCATTACAACCTTCTCCCAATGGAGAACACCCTCCCAGTGGAGCAGAGGGTACACCACACTCATCCCTTCCCCACCTGAGTTCTGACTCAGATGAGTCGACAGGCCTGGGAATCCACTGAATGATTAGCTAGGGAATGGGACAGTTTGCCACCCCTCCCCCCAGTAAACTCCATGCTAGCTCTCCCCAAAGTGGCTCCCCTCTTCTGCCCTCCTTTACCCACTGGGCCCTCTGAAGGCCTTCTTAGAGGACAGAGGAAAGCTCACTTTCCTGGATGTGTAGTCAGAGGACCTGAATCTGAAATCTGTCCATTACTGACTGCCTGTCTTACATTGGGAAAGTCTCTGCATCTCTCTGAGTCTGTTTTCTGATTTGTGAAATGAGAACTGGGTTGGACTACAATCACAATCCACAAGATCCCTTCCAGAACTGAATCTAGGGTCCTAGGATTGGATCAAAATCGACTTCCTTTTGTCTTCTGATGCTCCCTGAAGTCTAGCTTTCTCCTTCAGATACTATAGAGGGAGCTATGAGGCTTGGCTGGAGTCAAGAAGACCTGAGCTCAAATCCAGCCTTGGACACCTACTAGCTGTGTGACCCTGGGTTCGTCACTTAACCTCTGTTTGCATCAGTTTCCTCAACTGTAAAATGGAGATAATAATAGCACCTGTCTGTCAGGGCTGCTATGGCATCAAATGAGATGCTATCTGTAAAGTATTTAGCACAGTGTCTTGCACACAGGAGGTTGTAGATAAATACTTATTCTCTTCCCTTCTACCTTCTTCATGACTGGCTGCTTCTTCTCTCCCATGCTCTGGCACATGGGCCAGGAGGAGTGACCCTTTCTCCCCACTGGCACAATCACCATCACTCAGGAACTTCCCTTTCCTTCTTTAATATTCACTTCCTGACCAGATTCTTGTCGCTGTGATCTAGCTACCTCCAGCCACTCTTCTTCCTGCCTCCCATCTGACCTCCCAGTCCCTCAAACGTCTTACCTCCCATGACTTCTGTCTCCAACGTCTTTATCACATTAAAGAGTGGTCATACTTTAGACATTTCTCTGCTCTCTCCCTCCAAGTGAAACTGTCCTAGTTATAGCTTTGCATAGATAATATGTTACTACCCCCAGATGACAGATGAAGAAACTGAGGCCCTGAGAGGTTAAATATCATGCCCATGGTCACAGTGAATATGTGGTAGAATTGGAATTTGAAGCCAAGCCCAGTGTTCTTTCTATTATACCACGCTGTCTTGCTTAGGAGCATTAAGTCTCCAACAGAATCTTTCAGTAGGGATTTATTCAATTATCCAGAATTATTACCCATGACAGAGAATGGAACTGAATCTATGATTTAACTGCTATAGAGAACTCCCAAATAAGGAATCTCCCTCTACTGGTGCAGGTCTGTGACTTCTTGGTGACTTACAGAGAGGTGCCTAAAGGCCCAGAGAGATTAAGGAATCTAACTAAGGTCACACAGCCAGTATGCATCAAAGGTAGGACCTAAATCCAGTTCTTCCTGGCTCTAAGGCTGGCTCTCTATCCACTACACAATGCTACCTCTCCTCTACCTGTGATGAGGTGTAACAATAAATATATCTTGTCCTCCTGAACTTATTCGCCTTATCAAAGTTAGTAGGACCCCATATCTAGTTGGTCTAGGCAAGGTATGCTCTGCCTGCATGAATATGTTCACAGTAGAGGACATATAGATACCCTGTTTCTTCCGTATTGTAAACCTGCCAATGGCAGCAAAACAACGCCATTTTCCCTTGGTATTACCCGGTTACCCCTTTGCTGGAAAAGGCACATCCCAAAATACCTGATTAGGGTAAGGAGCAGGAGCTTGGCCACTAGGATACTGGGAAGGAATCTGTCCTCCAGGGAACCCACCTACAAATTAAAAAAAATAAACCATGTAATAGCTCTTTTAAAATAGGTCACTCTTCAAAAGTACATTAGTCTGTTTTTATATGTAATTGGGAAAAAATAAAATATTAAATAAAAAAGAACCCCCAGATTAGATGACTTTTTTTTTTTTGGTGAGGCAATTAGGGGTTAAGTGATTTGCCCAGGGTCACACAGCTAGTAAGTGTCAAGTGTCTGGTCTGAGATTGGATTTGAACTCGGGTCCTCCTGACTCCAGGGCTGGTGCTCTATCCACTGTGCCATCTACCTGCCTCCCAGATTAGATGATCTTGAAAAAAAGTACATTCGTTGTTATGTATATTGTATATTTGTAAAGATTAGTGTTACAATTACCCATCAAAGTAAGGTTGGGTTTTGTTTGTTTGTTTGTTTTGGAATATGCCAACTGAAACCTCTTACCAATGTGTCACTGAACCACGTGCATTTGTTTCTCAATGCTCCATTTCATTGCTATGTCCTCAAGGGTTAATACTTTTCTCCAAACTCTGGATGAAATTGCTGATTTTATCTGAGGAAGGGTCTAGGTTGTTATTTTCTTTTGGCCAAAGGATGGAGGGGAATGAGTACAGAAGAAAAAGGCAATCGGGCAGTTTGTATTAAAGCTAAGAGTCTTTTTGTTTCTAAATTTGGAAATGTTTTGTTTTTTTTTAAATCAAAAACTGATTTGCCTCTCATACGTTAAAAATCCAAAATTAAAATTTTAGGATAGTTCATAATTCTACATACTATGCTAAAAAAGTTTCAAAGGACCATTTGGTTCACTGAAGATGTTACAACCCTGACATATATTAATGTCCATTTTTCTCTTTTCAGGTTAAAAAATTATTTAAGCTACAATTCAAAACAATGTGATATAGCTTTTTATTTGGTTATAGTAGACACCTACCTGGGATTTGAATCTGGCCTGGTCCACCACCATATGACTGGGCTGGCGGTTGTGGGTAACCAGAAAAGCCAGCTCCACCTGGTGGGACTCCAAATCCCTGGCCTGGAGAAGCTACAGAGAGATGAGTTTCATAATTATTACAATAAATGTCATAATTTCAGAGGAAACACCAAAAAATGAATGACCATAATGCATTCTAAGCAAAGATTACACATAATCAATATTCACCCTATCAGTCAAATGTATTTAAAAATGCTAATTAATAAATTTAATTATCACATTGTCATGCTTCATGTTTAAATTCCATACCATCTACACATACATATGCATATATATGTGTATGTGTGTTTATGTATCTATATCTATATGTTTGTTTTAATCACTTTCCTTGCTAATTGACTTTAAACCTTTAAAACTGGGATTCTTAACCTTCTCCCCCATTAGATTTTAAGTTCCTTGAAGGCAGGATCTGTTTTTGCTTTTCTTGGTATCTCCAGTGCTTAGTACAGTGTCTGGCACATAGTAGGTGCTTAATAAATGCTTGCTGACTGAGGTCTGAGAATTTAAAAAACTGAAACTATATTTCAATAGAATTGGTTTTCTTTGTAATCCTTTGTCCTCTATTTTATGCATTTAAGAATATGATTCTCAGGAGTGGTCCATAGGTCTCAGAGACATATATACCTCAGAGGAAGTACATATGATATGCAAAAAAGATTTAGGAACTCCTGCTTTAGACAAAAGTGTCCTGAAGCTTCTACCTACAGCCTTCATTCAAAGATCAGTTCTGTTTTACTAGAAATTGATGCTTTTTAGGACCTATTAAAAATTATGAGGAAAGAAGGAAAAGAAATTTCTCTTTTACCACGAGAATTATGCCAGTTTTGTTCACAGCAATGTTTAAGCCAGCTCCCAAATCTGACTGCTCAGCAGGAATACCTATCCCACACACAGCACATGATTTATTCTCTCCAGGGTCCAGCTCAGGTACTAACTGTTCTTAATGCCTTGAGCTAACCATAAGCTCTCCCTCTGTTTGTTTATTTGGTTTTTTTAAGAGCACTTTGGCTCTCTCTTCTGCCCCTACTGCATTCTACCTCATAGGTTAATAATTTACCTAAATGTCATTATTTTCTCATCAGGCTATAGTAAACTGAAGGGAAGGGACTGTGTTGTTTTTCTACTTTATATCCTCAGTGATTGAACTAAAGTGACAGTCTGACCACAAACAAGAAAGAAGGGAGCGGGGAAAGTAAAGAATCCAATACTCCAGCTAACCCCAAGTCAATAACACCAAGGACTATAGCTTACCTCCAGGATAAGATGGAGCTCCCCCTGGTGGTGGGGCACCAGGGTAGCCTCCCGGGGCAGGGTAGCCTCCAGGGGCTGGGTAGCCTCCAGCTCCTGGGAAACCACCAGTTGGTGCAGGAGGATATGCTCCTCCTCCCATTGGAGGAAAGCCAGCAGGATAAGGATACTGACCAGCAGGAGGTGGGAAAGATGACTCCTGTCCTGCAGGCTGAGAACCAGAAAAGCACCAAGTGAATCTGTGCTTAAATAAAGCCAGTACATTTAAAAAGAGTATGAGGAAATACTGTAAAAATCTGCAACTTTCTTAACTTAACAGAACAACAGATACCTTTTATACCCGGGCTCCTAGGATTCTTATTGGTCAAGACTAGGTCAAACATAATCGTCTTGGGACCAGCAAGTCATTCATTTCACTTGTGCCTCAGTTTTTCCATCTGGGCTACAAGAGTCAGGATTTTCTGCTATGGTTCAGGGCATTCTTCTCCTGGCATCGTTTCTGACTTTCTGGACTTCAGTATCATGTCCGTCTACTGATGGCTCATCCTAGAACTTCTCTCAGTGCATCCTCAGGGTCCTCCTCACCTGGAACAGCCTATCACCTCTGCACCCTGGAATATCCCTCCAAAAGTCCCAACCTTCTGCTTCCACTGCTGAGTTCCTCCTAGAATAGGGGTGGGGGGGAAAACCTTCAGCCTCGAGGCCATACATGGCTCTCTAGATCCTCAAGTTGTGGCCCTCTGACTGAATCTAAACTTCACAGAACAAATCCCTTTAATAAAAGGATTTGTTCTATAAAACCTGGACTCAGTCAAAAGGCCACACCCAAGGACCTAGAAGGCTACACGTCGACTCAAGGCTGCAGGTTCCCCACCCCTGTTCTAGAACCTCCATTTTGTGGAAGGGCCCATACCAGCCTTTCTTCATCTTCTTCCTAGTTCTGTTCCTGATTTTCTGGACTTCAAAATCATGCGCTCTTACCGGGTACCTTCCTCTGTGCCCCCTCTTCATCCCTTTCTCTCTTTATCCTATTTTTCAGCTTCCCTTTGGGTGTTTTCTTCCCTCCCATTAGAATGTAAGTTTCTTGAGGGCAGGGCCATCTTTCTTTTTTGCTTGTATTTATATCCCCAGTGCCTGGCATGGAGCCTTGGACACAGTAAGCACTTAATAAATGATTGTTTCCTTCTTTCCTTCCTTCAAGTATAGTCCTGGGAAAAGAATAGTTTTCATGTCCCTGAAATTTGAAGATACAATATTAGAATTCCCCCTACCACGTAATAAAGAAAGAATTCTAGGGCTTTCTTGACTATGTACTGAGGAAAGAACCTCCCTCTGTCCCTCTCTTCCTTCCTATTTTGTGGATAGGGGAAGTGGGAAGGAGAAAATTATATTAACTTTTAAAATTAAATAACATTTTTTTTAAAAAAGAAAGAAAAGAACATTGCAGTAGAAGTCAAGAGGCCTGAGGTTCTAGTTCTGGCTCAGTGTGACCTTAGATAAATCATTTTACTTTCTTAGGTCTTACAATCTGAGGAAGTTGAACTAGTCAATCTCTTAAGGTCCCTTTCAGCTCTAAGATTCTATGATTTGGTGAGAACAGTTGCCACAGGGTTGCCAACTGTGGACACAATTATGATTCTCATCTCTTCTCTGATACATTTAGGGTCGCAAACGTGTTTCCCATCAGGTTACAGTACCATAACTCGATTGTGGCTTCTCCTCTTCCTCCTGGGGGTTGGCAAGTCTACCACCGGTGTGAAGCTGAAATGTGCAAGACTAGAAGGCCAATCCTATCCATCCCCTCAGGAGTACACGCACAGCTCTTCACAGCATCCCACACATCCAGAGTGGGAACTGACAAGCACACTTACAAAAGTGATCTCAAACCCTGAACTAAGACTGAACCAACAGGGAGAGGCCCCTTGAATTCCCTATGACACAAAGGGATTTGTGGTCCTTGAGTCAAGTTCCTCTCATGCTCATTAATGAAAAGAAATTATCTGGAAGAAATGATTTGGCAGGGTTTACACAGAAGGTTTCTAAAATTTCATCTGTTTGACTCTCTTCCCCACCACTCCCTCCCCATCCTCTGGTCATGATACTTACAGGATATCCAGGAAATGCTGGGTAGCCTGTAGGGGGGTATCCTGGGTAAGACATTCTGGAAAAGAAGAATTTTTCTCAGTGGTTTCTTATGAAATGTAAGGTCTCTAGAAACACACACGGCTTAGGCTGGTTTTTTGTTTTTTTAAGTAACACATTTTTCTTTCAAAATTCTGGGCATTCAAGTTCAGATGTATAACTTTGGGGAAAGGTCTGAACTTCAGTTTCCTCATCTGTGAAATGAAGGAAGTGGATTAGATTTCTCTCTGATTTCTGATTCTGTGCAGTATGAAAATTGAGGATACAAATAACTTATTCTATAGTCGATTCTCCATCCAGCCTCACTTTCTCCTTTGGAGCCATCCGGGTTCAATGGCAAGATACAGATCACATGGGAGACTGTGACCTTTTTAAGGTCTTTCCCAGTGTCCGTTTGACTGAGACAACGCTCATTCAGTGACAAAGGCTAAGTAAGAAATCAGACGGAAAATGGCCTCTTTACCTAGTCAAAAAAAAAAAAAAAAATCAATCTGGGAGGGGAAGACCCTCACGGTTTCTGGCCAAAACAGAAACAACTGCTATTTGAGCCAATCAGGGCCCAAACAATGATCAAATGAAGCTGGACCTGTGACTTATTGTTGACCAATCAATGAGAGCCAGAAAAAAAAAAAAAACAAATGTTTCAAAGATCAAACCTTCCTTTGGGCAGAGCACCTTCAGGTAAGTGTATGATATCCTATGTGGACAAAGGGTAGGGAGAAGGGAAAGAAAGAGAAACAGAGAAAGAGAGAGAAAGAAAAGAGGCAGAAAATGGCCTCTTTACTTAGTTAAAAAAAAAGGGGTCTTAAGAAAGATTAAGTGATTTGCCCAAGATCACACAGCCAAGATGTGTCAGAGGAAGAAATCAAACCCAGGACTTCTAAAAGCCAGTACTTGCCCTTTATCAATTACACCTGCTACTTCTCATCCCTGAAATTATTTGTGCAATATTTGACTTTGCAAATATTAGAGAATATTTATTTTGACAGTGGATTTGCTTCCCTAATTATTCCTGATTGAGAGTAATACTGTAATTACTTTGAGAATTTCCTTCTCATACCCCAAATGATGACCTAAGGAAGTTTTCTGGTTAGTGGAGACAGGGAGACCCAACCTTAGATTCACGTGTGAATTACCTACTGTGTGATCCTTCATGCCAAAGAAAAGTTACCACTGCTTCCGGAAAAGGAGTGTCAGTAGATTGCCCTTTGGCTCCACTCACCATTCCCTCACCTCTTCCCTACAGAACACTCTCTTCTTGCCCTCATTTCCTCATAAGTGTTGTCTCTTTCACTAGGATATAAATTTCTTGAGGGAAAGGGTTTTTTTCCTATTTGCATCTCTGGTGTCTGCAATGTGGTAATCACTTAATAGATGCCATTCTTTCATTCATTCACCATGGAGAAAACTTCCTTTTCCTTGAAGGCTGACAATATTTCCTTTTTGCATTCGTATGTTTCCCCCTCCCTCAACCTAGCACAGTGCCTAGCAATATTAGGTGGTTTAAAAGATGACTGTTTAATGAACAAATGAAAAGTTGGAGAGGTAAAAGGCCCAAAGGATTAGTTCATACTAGTTGTGGAAGAATTAAACTCATGACTGTTCCTCCCCTTAAGCTTCCACAAATTCCCAATTCCATCAATGACATTACTAGTAATCAAAGTTTTAGTCCCCTTTGATCCATCCCATGCCTTCATTCCCTATAGGGACCTAGTCATCCATTCTTCTTTCAAAAACATTGCTATTCCTTTCGTCCTTTCCATTCCCATTGCTACTTCACTAAATGCAGGCCCTCATCACCTCATATCTAGATGACAACAGAAAACTGATCTGTCTGGGTCTACTTTTGCATCTCTCCAATTCATCTTGGCCTCTGCCACTAGATTAATCTTCTTAAGACAGTGTTTTTATCATGTCACTCTCCAGTTTGAAAGCCTTGAACCCTATTAATAGCCTAAGGCTCAAATACACACTCCTCTCCCAGGCATTCAGGTCCCTCCATGATTGGCTCGGCCTTGCCTAAATAATTTTATTGCTTGTTAACTGACCAACATGAACCCTCTGCTCAAGTGATTCTGGGAACACAGAATGCTTACTGCTGGGCCTGAGACCTTGTTCATGCTATTGTCATCAACTAAAATGGTTCCCTTTCTCCTCTGCTGTTCAAATCCTTTATATCTTTTTAAGGAAGGCCCATTTCAAATCCCACATCCTCTGTCTAGTGTTCCCTGGCTATTTTTGTCCTCTATACCACTCACTTTGGCTCATCACTTGTCATACTTCATGCTAATTATTTTTGTATGTCTGAATTCATCTTGTTAACCCTAGCAGACTGTAAACCCCTTGAAGGCAGGCACCTCTTTATACCTCTTATAGTCCTCACAATGCTAAACATAGAATAGGAGCTTAATTAGTACTTGCTGAATGAGCTGCTATCTGCCTTGCTGAAGGGAGTACACACATTGATAAGATCCTCTGTGCTTTATTTTATGAATTTAAAAATATTGTTTTTAGAAGGGGTCCATGGGCTTCACTGGACACTGCTAAAGGGATTCATGACACAAAAAAGGTTAAGAGCTCCATCCCTTTCTGCTTTTAAGGATCTACATGTATTGCCCTTTTAAGAATTTTAAAACAGTAGAAAAATGCAGGCACCCAGCATCCTTAAATTTTGTTTTTGTGCACTTTTGAGAAAGCAGATTTGAGACTATAGACCAGGAGGTGCCATGTATATTTCTCAAGTGGTCAGGGCAAACACAAACTCCTAAGTGACTAAGCAAATCACTTAACTTCAGCTCCAGGGAGGCCCCAAGAAGTTATTACACTTCACTTAGATCAAGCAGGCCAACACACAGTTCTGGCAACACCCATTTTCACAAAAGAGAGGGGAAAATGCCCCAGTTCCCCTAATCATCTCCACCCCATGAGTCAGTCCCATAAGGGAGTGGATTTCTCACAGAGCTTCACATATGTGGCATGATGCCCAGTAATGAGGCAGCTGTTGCAAATTTATCAAACAAATGAATCCATGTTGAACAGGAAGGGTGAAGGAAGACAGCTTAAAGCCTCTCTCCCCATAGAGGCTGTTTTCCAAAACTGAGTTAAGAAGAAACATTAAAATCAATGAGTCTAGATGCTTGGATAAAGCAATAAACTGGGAATATGGATGCCTCTAAGAGTAGACAACGTATATTGTTCATATGATTTGGGGAGCCAAAGGCCAGGCTGCCTCCCAAATATCTCCTTTATTAACCTACCTGAAATTCTTAGCATTAGTCTTTCCTTGAGAAGGAAAAACAGTACCTGGAGTGTAACTCATTAACAGCCATTATCAAATTAGTACAGATTAGATACTAATTTTATATCTGTCAGACAGCAAGGCAATTATTGGCAATTATAAACAATTGAGATTCCATGCTCACCTCCAGCTCTTTTTGGTGGACACTAACATCTTTTTGCTTCTCTACAATGGGATTTGTCCCATAGAAAGTGCAATGATGTCACTATTTCCTGCTGCTGCTCAAAGAACAGAAAACATCTGGAATTCTCCTTTAAGCCATACATTTCAAAGGGTAGTTTTCAGGATTTACAAATAGCCAATTTTGTCTCAGCACCCTAGTAGTGGCTCAGGTTTGCTTCTATTTGCTACTTTCCTGGATAAATCAGTTCTTCCGAACAGAACCTATCTCTGCAGCTACCTGAACAGGATGGAGTCCACATAAGCTGGGGTTCCGATTCGGCCAGAACCAAGTTTTCATTCCACTAGGTTTTCTCTCTTCCCCCAGTTAGGGAGGAACTTTCTCTAGGTTCAGCTTCAAACATATCTCCAGACCAACGAGTGAGCCCAATGTGGAAACTGGAGAGTTCCCTCCGGAAAGGGGGATGGGGTGGGGGTGGGGTGGTTTAGAATAATCCTTGAGGATGGTATCTTCTCTACTGCCCATATGGATAGACTTGATACGTTTGTAAGAAAGGAAGGTTTGGGGACCTCCACTCAAATCCCCTGGCGTGTAGACGTGACCCCAACTAGGTCGTTAGAGGACAAGCAGGTTCTCCCCAAGCTTTGAGAAAGCCTGGGACAGTTTCCCCCACCAGGACCAGCCTTAGCTAATTTCAGAGACGTTGGTCAGCGGTGCGGGGGCAGGGAGGGGCTGCTGTCTGAGGTTTGCCCTGGATAAGCTGGCAGAGGAAGAGTCCATCCATCACAATATGCAGAGGGATGGTTCATTTGGCCACCATGACTCCAGATCTAGAGGGAAGGGGGAGGAGGCTGGGGAGGGCATTCGCTTGGGCAGCCCGGGGGGGGGGGCTCCTTATCAGAAGAGTGGGGATCGAAACACCAACTGGAACTAGAGAGAAGGGAGTGACGCAGCAGATCCCCGACCCCGCCCGCCTGGGGCTGCTGGTTCCACCACCCCTTTCCAGGGTTGGAGGCTGAACCGTGGGCTGGCTCCAGGAAAGCACTGGGGAGAGGGGAGAGGGGAGGATGCGGAAGAAGGGGCAGGAGGGGAGGGGGCAGGAGGAGAAAGAATTGGGAGGGAGGGCGTGGGAGTGGGCAGGAGAGGAAGGGGCCGGCTCTCACCTCACTGCATCCCCGCCTCGGCCTCTGCGCACACCTCCGCCCCCACCCTCGCTCCCACCCCCGCTCCCACCCCCAAGCCCTAGGGGAGCGACCCAGGCCCAGCCTTGGCCGGCGAGGGGAGGGGGCGGCCGCGGCTTCTCACCTGCCCGCCGAGTAGCCCAGCCGCGCCACTTCCCCAGCCAGCCCGGCCCGCAAGATGGAGCCAGGGGCGGGGCCGGGAGAGGGCGTGGGGCGTGGCGTGGCCCGGGAGACTGAGCTTGGGGTGCGGCCCCCCTCTCCCGCCTTGGCCCGGGGGCGGGGGGCAGTGGCCGCAGAGCACTATCCCTCTCCTTGGGCATGGCCCATCTGGTCCTGTCCTCGGGCCCCTGCGAGGTTCTGCACCCCCTGCGCCCCCAGTGCCCCCACAATCCCCCTGCACCCCCTCCGCCTCTATGGGCTGGGGTCCGAGGTTCGACCCAGAGCTCCCAGCTGGCCAGCCAAGGCCACCTTCACCAGGATACTGAATCCTGACCCGCTGAGTCTTTAGGTGGGCCTCGCTAGGGCTCCTAATGCATTTCGGGCCGTCCTAAGGAAGGCACCAGCACCCCCAACCCTTGTTTCTATTGTTGCACCTATACTGGATCGTTCAAGAGGCTTACAGACACACACACACACACACACACACACACACTCTCTCTCTCTCTCTCTCTCTCTCTCTCTCTCTCTCTCTCTCTCTCTCTCCCAGTCCGGGTCCAAATCTTATCTGCCACTTAAATACATGTGTGACCTTGGATATGTCACCGATTCCTCATCTATAAAATGAGGGAGTTTCACTACAAGGCCTCTGAGGTCCCTTCCTGCTTTAGAGGGGGATAAAAAGCTAGATTAGGGCCAAACAGGCCCTGTCTTTCAGTGTGGAAGGTATAGTTTGTATTGGGTAAAAGTAAGGAAACTAGGATTTCAGTCACCCTTTCTTTGACTGAAAGAAGGGTCTGCAAATTAAACGACTTTGCCCAACCCATTTCCTATGCTTGAAATATTCTCCCTCCACATTCCAGGCAGATGAAATTCTGCTTATCTAAGTTATCTCCTCCAGGATATCTCCCTCCTTTGAAGTTGCATAACACTGCTTTTAACTTACAAACTTTCACTGTATTTTTTATATTTTCATGTGCAAGTTTTATGGTTTCTATGAGAGTAAAACCTGCTTAAGGGCTGGGAAATATAGCCTTAGACACCACTGAGAAATGGTTAATTTGGGGGCAGCTAGGTGGCGCAGTGAATAGAGCACTGGCCCTTCAGTCAGGAGGAGCTGAGTTCAAATGCAGCCTCAGACACACTCACTAGCTGTGTGACCATGGGCAAGTCACTTAACCCCAACTGCCTCACCAAAAAAAAAAGTTTAATTTGCAGTGTGGAAAGTAGGTGGAGTTGGAGTTGGAGGACCTAGGTTTGAATCCCCGTACTGCTCCCTGGGTCTGTTATCTCCCTCACCTCAAATGAGGGGGCTAGGCTGCAGTTCCCTCCCGGCTCTAAATCTATATCAATATGAAATGAATGAACCAGGAAAACAGCAGTTACGGCTACTGCACTGGTCACTATTGTCTAAATCGTGCTGTCTCTGGCCCCATTTTTATAATTCTCAATTTTGCCATTTGCATGAAGATCATCATCTCCAACTCCTCTTCCCAGCAGAATTGTGGACTTTACCCCTGAAACCACTCTGGGCTGATCAGGGTCAGCTTTGGCCTTTCTCTTGCCCAGAGCCAGGCCACCACAGCATTTCCAGGCCATTAACATGCCATACCTTCCCTGAGTTGATGTATTGTCTTCCCTGATGAGAATGCAAGGGCCTTGTTGGCAGGGTCTGTCTTGCTTGTAATTTTATCCCCAATGCTTAACACAATGCCATAGCACATGTTAACCACTTAATAAATGTTCTATCATCTCTCCCTTTCTCTCACATCGATCCATCACCTCTCTATCTACCAAGATTCATCTATCACCTCTATGCAGTATACTCTTAAATTTCAATCTCCATCTTCCCAAACTCTTTGTGGAGCTTCAGTCCCAAAGTTCCAACTGCCTTCTGGGCATCAGCTGAATTCAACACACAGCCAGTATCCCTGCCTCCTCTTCTTCCTCCTTCTTCACTGGAATTCAGACTCCAACCTCTGGGACCCTAGATCCTAAGAACCTGTAAATCCTCCTGACTCGAGAGTACCTTTCCACCTCCAACCCTTTGACTTCTTTCTGCAATTGGTTAGTTCTTTCTAGGAACCTCCATTTGAGAGGGTTCATTTGGCATACCCATGCCAGCCATACTCGCCTCTAAACAGGCTCAGTTCTTCAATAAGTCCAAAGAGTCCATGAATAGATTTCAGGGGATCTGTGAACTTGGATGAGAAAAAAAAAGATCTTCATTTTCACTAACTTCTAACCAAATTTTAGTATCTTCTTCAATTTTTAAAAATTATTCTGAGAAGGGGTCTATAGGCTTCACCAGACTGCCAAAGGGGTTGATGAAAAAAAAGCTTAAGAACCCATGGTCTAAATGGCCTCTAAGATCTCTTACAGCTCGGATTTCCCCATGGTCTTATGATTATTCCCTGTTTCACAACCATGGCCCTAGCTTGTCCACTTCCATACCTTTGCTCATTATCATTCTGTCCACCTGGGACACCCTCATCATTCTCTATGCCTTTCCAAATTCTACCTATCCTTCAAGGACCAATTAAAATGTCACCTGCTCCATGAAACCCCCTCCCCCAAAAGTGGTTTCATTTTATTTGCATGTTTCACCACATTATGACATTTGTATCTTAAAAATTGTAAGCTTCTCCAAGGGTCGGGATCATGTTTTGCTCATCTCTGCAAGTTTCACTGCATTCTGAGCACACCAAAGTAGCTCAATCAATATTTTATTGAGTAAGTAGTGCATTACATTCACCCAGTCTGGTCACGAAAGACTTGAAATGTATGTGGTGGGAGAGAATGGGGAGAGGGTGCTGAAGCCCTGTCAAAGCTGCAGGAAGGAAGGCCTCGGCACATCCTGAGCTCAAGAAAAACAAGAAGAGCAGAAACAAGAGAGGCCAAGCAGAAGGGACAGCCTTGAGAAGACACTGTTAATCATTCACCTAGCAGGGCAGGAAAACACAATCCTAAGGGCCCACTTGAAGGAATTTTTTTCCTCAGCTTAACGGGAGGTGTGGAGCAGTATGACATGGACAGAGATAGCTCGGGGATCAGAAAGACCTGGGTTCAAATCCCCCATCCAACACTTATACTGCAGCTGGGTGAATCTGAGCAAGGACCTTAATTGGCAATGCTTCAGGCAATTGTCTAAGACTAGCTTGCAGAACTATGTGGCAGGAGTTTCTCCTTCAGGATTTCCCTATACCATGAAATCACAAATACAACCCCAAAACAGGCAACAGGGCTAAAGAAGTTTAGTGGCGGGGCAGTTAGGTGGTACAGTGAGTGGCTAGAGCACCAGCCCTGGAGTCAGGAAGATCTGAATTCAAATCTAGCCTCAGACAGGTAACACTCACTAGCTGTGTAACTCCGAGCAAGTCACTTAACCCCAATTGCCTCACCCCCCCCCCAAAAGTTTAGTGGGCCTTGTCCGGGCCTAACACCCCACAACACCCCAAAGACCTGGAATACTAACACTAGTGCAGAGAGGCAGTTCCAAGAACAAAAGTGCGATAATCTTCAGGGAGGACCCCAACGGCATCAGAAAATGTGGTACTCGGGACACCTCTCAAAGGGTAGAACAGGCACTGATTCAGGGACCACTAGCGGGCACGGTGGATACAGAGATCAATCTGAAGTCGGGAAGACCCAAGTTCAGATCTGCCCTCAGATACTGACTAGCTGTGTGACCTTGGGCAAGTCACTTAACCTGTCTGCCTCAGTTTCCTCAAGTGTAAAATAGGGATAATAAAAGCCCCTCCAAAAGTTGTTGTGAGACACTAATAAGATGATGTTTGTAAAGTGTCCCCAGCTGTCCAGACAGACTATAGACTAGCTTTTTAAATTCTATTATCCATTTTCCCTCCTGCTTCCTCTCCATCCGGTTGGTGGGAAGTCCCCCGGAACATGATGTAGTAGGCGCTGCAGTACACGGGCTGCTTGTTGGGGTTGGTATAGGCTTGTTCAGGTTTAAGGGAAGCGAAAGGGTTATCTCCGTATGCAATGATTTGAGTCTCCAGTTCCATGAGGATCTGCAGAGAAGCTGTCAGCTCCTGTTGACTGAAGAGGGCAGAGAAATAGCTCAGGCCCAGTGCCCCCAAACCACTGACTAGGCAGATCAGAAGAGGACTCTGCTCTTCCCCCTGCCCTAATAGGGCCTATGTCTTACTTCATCCCTCCCGACACAGAACAGGGGCAGGCTCCTTGGGGACAGAGGCAAGTACAGAGAAGAAGGGAGCCCCTAGAGGAGGAAGATGGGGAGGAGCAGGAGGAGCTTGTCTATACAAAATGAGGTGTGTGGTATATAGGAGGGCAGCAGTGGAGAGGTTTAGGAAAAAGATCCCACCTGTACACAGTGAAGATAGTGGGGATCTCATAATCACGAAGCAGCAGTAGGGTGGGCAACCAGCCAGCCATCAAGTCTTGGCTGGAGTGGAAACCTAATAGGAAGGAAGGAAAGGCAAGATGGAAGGGGGTGAAACATGGAGGCTACTTCAACATCCTTTTTTTCATCTCCTAATGTTCTTTTCAGGTTCACTCTGGGGCCAAATGTAGCAGAAATGGCAAGTAATCAACCGAGGGCAATAGTATGTTACTTATGGACCAGACCAGGTAACTGAGTCCCAAGGACAGGAGGGAAGAGGTTACAGGATGGTGGCTCCTTCAGGGAGAACAGAGCACTAATATTTCCTCTGGAGATCCCAACCCACACGGTGGTCCCCACAGCCTTACCTGGATGAAACCCTGCTACAAGGTCTGGCCAGACTGCCTGACCCGTCTCTATCTGTTCTTCCCAGAAGTCATGATAGAGGCCCCGGTAGCTGCTGAGCTGAATCGTAGCAGGCGTTGTCGGGAGGACTGAGGTGAACTGTGGGACGGACTCCACGGCCAGGTCCACACCAACCATGACTACGTGGAGGCCACCCGATTCAGGAAACATATGTTTAAGCTCCTCATAGGCCCCATGGCTAGCAAGGAAAGTCTCTATGTGGGAGGCACCCACCACATGCACTGTGATCCCTCCCAGCTTTCCGGTATTCTCCACCAATGTCCGTAGCCCTAATCCCACTGTCAGGGGCTGAGAAAGGGCGTCTGTCAGAAGTCGTCGCAAGGAACCCCGCAGACTATCTGGGTCAGGCCGTGGCCGCCCCACACTGTCCCACAAAGTAGACATCGTGTGACTGCCCAGTACAGATTCCAGTATGGTATCCAGCTGTGCTCCCCACATTGAAAACCAGGTATCCCAGTCCCGAACAGCCCCTGGTGGCCATGGCCAAGGCCCTGAAGTCAGGGAAAAGTCACCTGAGGGGATAAAAGAAAAACCAGAATGAGACAAGGATAGAAAGGTCTGGTAAGAGAGAACACAATTTTCCAAATGTGTTCTGTCCAGGAATATGAGCTTCCTTCCCCCTGCCCCATCATCCCTGTCCCCCTCTACTCCACCAGGATCTTGGACCCTACTCCCTATCCCAACCTGTAACCTATAATAGCTTCCCCATGTCCCCTTCTGTGTCCCCCACCCCAGATTCCCGCTCCCCACCTGTGACCACTAGCCACTCCAATAGCCGGTCTATAGCCACAAGCCGAAGTTCCCAACAGACCTTCTTGTGCACTGACCAGTCTGCTCTCTGGCACTCACGACTACAGTAATACACATTTCTGCACCTGGTGGAGAAAGGGCCATAGGAATCTACACATACAACCACCAACAGGATTCCTTCCCTGGGCACCTTACCCTGCAGTGATCTCCTTACCTCTTACAGCGTCGCAAGATCTTAGAATCAGAGAGTTGGTCAGGAAGTACTCTGCATTGTGCGCAGAATTGGAAGGTGTCTTCCAGGCGCTGGAACATGTCACTGAGACTGTGGATCCCAAAGCCTGGCCCAGGGCTTCCCCCATTCACCACTGCCCTGCAGAAACAACGTCGCAGAATCCCTGCCCCCCAAACTCTCATCCTGTCTTCAAATTCCTTCATGCTTTCTAATCTCTGCATTTCCTTAAATCTCCCCCATCCACTTCTAATCCTTTTAAGAATGACATAGGCAAGTCACTGAAGGAGGGGGTAGGAGGGATTATTTCAAATGCTTTATTAACACCTCTTAATTATATCCCCTCCCAACACACAAAGCCTTTCTCTCTCTGAGGTTAAGCTCTCACTTGTATTCCTCATAGCTCTTCATGTTCAGCTTCTGAAGGATAACCTGAGACAGGCCAGGGACATTACTCTCCAAAGAGAGAAAGCCAAGTGCATCAATGCTGGGACCTGAGACTGGAGAAGACAAGGCCACCTGAGTTCGGGAAGCCACTGGTGCATAGTGCTTCTTGCGTCTTCGCCGAGGAGCCATAAAATAGCAGCTGGAGCCTGTGGCCTAGATGTGGAATAGCCTTTTGAGGGTTGGATACTTGTGGAATAAGCCTGCCAGAGCTGACCTATCACAGCTTATTCAAGTTTCTCAGAAGAGGGCACTGTTCTGATGTCAACAAATATTTATTGAGTGCCTATTGCACACAGAGCCCCATAATAGGAAATTTTGAATAACATGAGAAGGTAGTTTCTGATTTAACCATTTAGCTGGAGAGGTAACAATCTAATTGTGAAGAGAAAAAACAAACATGTGGAAGACACCGCAAAATTTATAAAAGACACAAACAAGCATACATTGATATTATATAAACCAAGCACATAAATACTTGAAGACGATGTTTGGTGAAGACATGATTTTTCATTGAGTGTACAGGGATTGGCGGAGATAAAGCTTTTTGAGATGGAAAATGTTGTTTGTAAAGGCAGAGGCAGGAACAATCATATTAAACATGAGGATAGCAAACACTGGTTTGGTTAGACAGAAGGGGAGTTAGAAACAACTAGGTCAGTGATATAGCCACGGCAAGAGAAAATATGGCAGTTAGAAGCAGTGATAGGGAGGCCTCGATACATTTTAAGGCAGAAAAGGAATGTTATAGGAATCAAGAGATTTAACGATGCAGAGACAGAGGGACTACTTCGCAATAACCACCACAAGTAAAAGAGAAACAATGATCAGTAGTTATGATGTCAGACGTGATAGTTAATGAACTACTTGTTAGTGTAGATAAGAGTTCTGCTCTCGGTATCAAAACTTTTTAACTTTTGGGTTCATAGGGGAAACTCTTGGATTATCTTCCGGGGTAGGACCAGAGTGAGTAAAAAACTGAACCCTAAAACAATCTATCTTTCTTCCCAGTCTTCAGCTCTCCTAGTTACATTGACAAGTGGCCAGGTCCAGGGACTAGAGAACAGATAACCTTGGGCTGTCTGCTTCCCTTATACCATCTGCTCTGAAACCGCTAGCAACACTGAAAAGAGCAGGACTTCTGCTATATAAGGAGACTAGTTACAGCAAGACCTTATAATTCAAGTCAGAAATGTCATCCTGATGGCTAACCTTGAGCTCTCCTTTAGAAATGGAAGCCAATTAAAGTTAGGAATAGTAAGAAAATTACTATCTGCCCCACATATCTCTGTGGAGACTTTCTCTCCCCACAGGACAGGTTAACACATGGACCTCCTGGGAGTTTGTCTCATGGGGTCAGTCCCAGCCTAGTAAGCATGGGAGACACACTGTTGGCAGTCTAGTGTCTGGAGCATATGCACAATGCAGAGAAGACAGAAGTGATTTCTTGGCAGGGGGTTAAGGGTAAGGAATGGAGATGGGGAACCAGGTCTATGCATTTGCATCTATATATATCACTGTCCTCGTGTCTGTGCCCGAGATCCAAATTCATGTTCCCTGACAACACTCCTGCTAACAGTCCTGGGCTCCCTTAAGACTGATAAAGTTAGCAAGGGAAGGGATGCAGGACAGAAGTGGGAAAGACTAGGGGAAGAACATACAAGGAGACAGAAAGGGTGAACAAAGTGGAAACAGTCTCTGAGAGCCATCTCTGAGCTCTCACAGCTTCTTCACTCATCCTATCCCATCCCCAAGCAGGATCGTTACATCAGCCTAGAAAAAGTTACCTTCCAGTGAGCTAGACTAGACTACTCTCTAGCCTCTTAGTCAACCTCCCATGGACATACCACTTCTCCTCTGACCCAGAACCCTAGTCCCAAGCAGCCCCAACTCATATTTAAAGTTCTTATATCAAACCCTTAGCTTTCCCCTGCAGGTCAAATCAGTCTTTTTTCTCAGGCTCCTGTACCACCCAAGGGCCCATCTACCTGTTCTTATTTGAACTCTTATTTTCTGAGTCACCCAACAGCAATTAAAAAATTGTTGTCGCTCCCCCCCCCCCCCCCGCCTTGGGAGAAGAAGGAAAAAGGAGAATAGGATGTTGAGGGGTCTTCACGAAAAGGGGAAAACAAAAGAGGAAATAGCAGAAAGACATTTATCTATTTGAGTGTGCTCAAATGGTCACACTCAAGCTCCTTAATCAGTGATTAACACTCTCCCAGGGGATAAACACTTCACTCAGCTATAAACTAAGCAGGAAGACAAGCTGATGGAGAAGTGACTTACCCTGCTAAGCCCCTGGTTCCTTCCTTCTCTTTCAAGTGAAGTGAAAGCTTGATCTCAGACTCTGGGCTATGGCTGAGCTACAGCTGTCCTCTCCTATCACTTTACTCTCCAAACTGCTGAAATGTTGGACCCTTGTGATTGAATGTCCCCTGCCAACTAGACTGCCAGGACCAAATTCTCCCTAATGAGAATAGTGGGGGACTGGCCCTCTGCCAAAGACCTGACTTATTCTGACCCCTATTCTTTGCCAATAGAGCTCAGGTCGCTGTTAACACTCCTCAAATTCACCAAAGGATGGCTAGGAAAAAGGAGACAGCAGACAGAAGTAGAATCCTTGGCCCCACAGGCTGCTTCCAATCCCGAAGTGTTTTTGTTCAGTCTAGAAAATCACATGGGATTTTCTTATCAGTATTTCATTGGTATGGGCAGTCACTGACTGAGGACCTCAGAGAATCAGGGTGATCTGATTAAGGCAGGGTGGGCATGAAAGAACTGTAGGCACCAACCATGTCCAGGAAAGGCTTCTTCATCAATACTGTAGTAGGATGTCCTTTTTAGTGTAATTGATATTCCATATACCAAACCTGAGAGGATTTAATCCAGGCTTATATATTCTGCAGAATACAGCAAAAAGGATAATAAGAAAAGCTCAGCAATAAACAATGAAATCCGTAGCCGGGAAAGTAGCTTAATCAATTCCTACAATTCACTTTCCCTGAAAGGGAAGTGAAGTGTCTCTGAATGGAAGTGTTGTCAGGCTGACTCCAACTGCCTACTTCTTCACGAGGAGGTATAATTTCTAGGAAATGATAGACTCAATTTCTATCCAACCTAATTCATACATATGACTAGTGACTTACAAAGGTGGACGTGTGATATCTTAGCAGTCACACAAAGGAATGGGGCAGTCATCCTTTCACTCTTCCAGGCAAGAGTTACTGGCATTAACTACAGGCAATTAAACCTGCATTGGATGTAGAACCAAGGAATTAATTTTTATTTTCATCAAAGGCATCCCCAGTTCATATCCACTTATAGAAAGCAGTGAGTTCCAGGCCCAAATGAAGGTTCACAGATTAGTAATCATATTCAGCCTCCTTTAAAGGATCTAGACTTTTCACAGATATCTCATCTGGCTCCAGCAGCATTACCCTACATTGCAAACATCACCAAAAAGCAGGATAAGATCACCAATACCCTGAAATGCCGCCTGTTAAGTTCAAGTTCTCTGCCCTGAATGTGGGCAGAGAATGAATTAAAGCAGGAAACCCAAAGCTGTTAAACGGCAACTTCAAAGCATAAAGTAGGCATTTATAAAGACTTGTTGATTAACTGGAAGACAGACTCAAAGTTCCAGGGGCATTGAGCCACAATGTGACTCCGTATTTCCCACCTATTCACAGATATGTTACTATGTTACTTTTCAAAGTAACAGCAATAGGCAAGAGACTCGTGAGCAACAAGTGAGACTTTTTGAGGCTGCTGTTCAACGTTTAGTCTTTTGCCACAAAAGCAAATCTGTCAACAGTGTCAATGGAGAACAGCTGGGAGACATAAAAGTTAAAAAAATAAGGGTTTTTTGGGGGGACTTTTTTTTTAAGGTACAGATCACACGAGGGCCATCCTTTATTAGGAAAGGGAGTGATAACATATATGATGAAACATCACTGAAATTACAATTTATATTTTCCCAGCGTGTATCTGTCTTAGGAGACATCAAATTTCTTAATATCCAAATTACCACAATACACATTCATTTCTCAAAACAGTTTGATAAATACTTCTACACTTTGCAATGAAACCAGCTCTAAAGAGCACACAGGGGTTTCTATTCAAGGAATAACCAACTTACTGCACTTTCTTTTTTCTCCCTTTGTTAATCCTTGCCAATGTTATCCCACAGGCATTACTTAGGAATGGCAGTGAGAATCAGGGCTAAAGAGGGCGATAACTCTTAGTATAACAAGCTGCTGAGTGTTGAATGAGAAGCGATTTTAGAGGTGCACATCTCCCCTATGCTAACTTCATCTTAAGACATCCTTGGATTAGTGCTTGACACCTCTAGAGAATGCTTCTGGGATAAAAAGGATGACAATGATTTAAAGAGAAAATAATCAGTTCCTGAAAAAGTGTTGTTGGTTAACCGGAAAGAGGGAAAGTCCATAATAACTATTTTAATCAATGCTTATAATATACTTTATTATTGTAATAAATAGTATCCTACTTTCTATCAATTATTGCCTATTATGTGCAAAAAAAAAATCCCCTTTGCCTTAGTTTCTAGGAAAAGGTATCAAAGATGGGGAATTTAATAGCACATAACAAGCAGTTTCTAATACTTTTCCTATTTGTTAGTGAAACACCCAAAACGGCTAACACTAACTGTGAAGTAATTCTCGGGCACAATAAAATTGTCCGAAACACTGACATTTTCTTTTTGAAATTTTACAACAAACATACAGTATGTTCTTCCATATAGATTTAGGTGGCAAAAGCACAAATGCAATGTCAGGAAAATTAAACTTTCAGATGACAGAAATCTGACCTGTCAAATCACTGCAGCGGCTTACTATCAAAGGGATAAGATATTTTTTTTTTTTTTTTACAAAGGATGAGACTCCACTCCATGGCACCCACTGAGTTGAACATCCACAGGATCTGAAAATCTAATTTGTGAAATCTAAGCCAGGTGAGACTAGACCACAGCTTCCAAATAAAACCCAACACAGAGATAGGAGCAGCGGCCCATGCATGGAATTTATTGTGTGCTACTGTTTATAAAATATTCAAATAGTCCTGCACATGCATAATATTTCCAACTGAGACAGGAGACCATACAGGGTGCACTTTCTGGCAAACAAAACAGGAGATGGCTCCGCTGCCTGGAGTTCTGAGCTGTGTTCCAGGGCATGAGGTCACCAAAGTAAAGGGAGATACCAGCTAGAGCGGCAATCTAGACAGACCAATAATTGTGAAAAACTAGCACATGGTTCCATTTATTTTTAACCAAGCAGTCCTGTAACTATCAAAATAAAAACTTCAACATGCAGTTTTGACTTTATGCTTCCACAAATGTCTGAATGGTTGAACTGAACCATAGCTTCTATGCAGCATTTGTATAAACAAAAACACTTCCAGGACATTTTCCATTTCCTTTATAAGAATTCATAAAAATTATAGAAAGCCAACAGCCCTGCTGGCTACTGAAGTAATTTGAATACTCACAATAAACTAAAAGTCCCCATAACATCTAGGCAACCTATACATGTCGTACCTGTACATCATAGGCCTATATATTAAATATTTGCAAAATGAAAACATGCATACACAAAATACAATGTCAAGTTTTACAGACATGATCTGAAGTAAAATTCACTTTGACAACGTACAAGCTTTTTTAAAGATACCTTAAATGAGCAATTCTGTAACTTTATGCACTTTTGAAATTTAGAAGTTTTCTTCTTAAATCCCAAGGGTACAAATCTCAAAAGATTTGGAAAAAAGATTCTATTTGAGTTTTTGGATCTGTGATCAAGTAACAAAATTCTGCCTTGAGAGAGATTTTGCATTCATAATCAAAAACTAACCTATAATACAGAACTAGTGAAGACTGTAGACCTGAGGTCAGCACTTTGAACATTTGCCAACTGGGTTTTTTGGTATTTTCCCCATGATTCAAACATACAACTTTGTAACCTCAGAATTGTATTTTAAGACCATTCTAATATAACCTTTAAAGACATTTTATGAAACCAAAATCCACAAATAAATAGCATTTATGATTGTGTCTGAAGTCTTGATTGGAAAAAAATCTAGTTCTATGAAGGGGAGGGAGGAATTCTCATTTGTAAACTTAAATGTGTGAATCACAAGCACAAATGGAGGTCAAGATGCTCTCCACAGAAAACAGCCCCCAGACCCCTTGCTTTCTACTCCCCACCTTGGCTCGGCTGCCAGCAATGCAACCTCATCAATAGCATAGCACGTCCCAGGGCCCTCAAGCCTCCTTCTGGGGAGGGAATTGGGGTCTCAAAAGCACAATGGTTTCTCCAAAGGGACCAGTGACATTTACAGTCAGCTTAGCTGATCCCTCCGGCTCCTTGGGTGTCCTGTCCATCTGGGGCCCGAGATGCGAGAGTCCCCGGGAAGCCGTGGGTCACTGGGCACTGTGGTTGCCAGTCCCGTGGTTCTCTGTGGCATGTGCGGTGTTCAGAGAATTGAAACCATCTTGCTGCACAGCGTCTTTCCGGGGTGGCATTCTCTCATTGATCCTATCCAAACCTTTTGCTTCTTCAAAACTGCAGATTCTATGTGGTGGAGAGAATCCTCGTATTGCTTAACAAAATGCAAATTTGATAAGTCAGTAATAGGAAAAAAAAAGTCTAACTTCAAAAAATAATAATAAATGATTTTTTCTTAAAGATAAAAAGTTAGCCAAAGGAGCAATCATGGCTACAAGCAGCACAAAAAACTTCTAAGTTGAATTTTCCCCCTAAAATGTTAAACGACAAACATGATATAAATTATTTGAAAATAAATAGTAGAGCATTATGGATGGAAAGTGTTAGCATAGGCTTAAAAATGAAAATAAGAAAAAAACAAAACCCAATCCCATCAAAAACCAACCAATGGTATCAAGTTGACCTCAGTCTGACCTCTTTGCATCAGGCTCATTCTAGCTCAGACCCTGAGATATCTTCACTGAATGATAAACTAAGGAAGCGGTAAAGATAGGGCATTGAGAAACCACAAGGTTTCTCCTCAGCTGCCTCAGAAATCTGCACCAGAAACATGAGGGGAAGAAAGAGTCAAGTGGAACAAGTTAAAATTCACTAGATTAGAATACCGAGGAGGCCTGGGCACTACCACCCTCTTACCACCTACGTGAAATGAACAAGGTGGCAAAATACCTCCATGAGTTTGGAGCAGAGTACGGCTGATGCCCAAAGGTGTTTAGTCTCATGCTACAGGAGAAGACTTCTCACTGTAACATCCATTCACCAAGTATCATTCAGAAACCATCGACTGAGATCTCTGGCAATCCTTCTCCAACTGCTATGGCTTTTCACTCACTTCATCAAGAAAGGTGCATTTCGCAATCAAACATGCACGAGAAAGATTCCCACACTGTGGGTATAAACAAGCTGTTTCATACGTGCAATCCCTGGGGCTCAGAATCTGTGCACCATGTATCAAACATACGGCTGGGGCAGCAACATAGTCAGCAATGTGCACTATCAGAGGTCAACACATGAAATACATAAACAGGAATCATATAAGCAGACTACAGCCCAAACTGTGGTGGGAAAAACATGACAATTCTTGTACATTTGGGTGCATTATGGAAAATGGCAGAAAAGAAAACAAAAAACAAAACAAAACAAAACAAAAAACAAACCCACACTCAAGTCTAAAGTCACTCCACTCAAAGAAATAAAAATAGAGCAAAAACATGCAAAACATGAAGTGAATCACTATTTGTGGGGTAAGTTTAGACATCTCCATTAAAATAAGCGACTGAAGACACTGCGAGATAAACTTTAGCATGCTGTATAGTAATAAAACAAGAATGTTAAACGCTGATTGAACTTTGCATTAGAAAAATATAAAAAAACTTCCCATGTCCTATCACTATGAACCAAAGTCTTCAGGGGGAAAAAAGGAATGTTATGGGTAAATATGATGAGTCAGTGAGTCTGATTCATCTTGAACTGTGCAAGCTGAGAGTGAGACCCCCCCCACAGGACATTTCTGATGCCCACCCACACACCACAGATCTTTGCCCAGCGCAAGGACTCTGATCGTACCTTTTTCAGCCTCAATTGCCTCAACTGTGGCTGTACAGAAGTGAGCAGAGGCATGCAAAATGAACGAGAGAGATGAGAAGGGTCATATCGTACAGCAGAAAAGGCAATGATCAACTTAAAATATCACAGTATCCCAGGCTACACCATTCATAGTTTAACCAAAAAAACTGTGCCTTTACCAAAGGGAGAGCTCCACCCCAACCCCCCAGTTCCTGACACAGCACAATTACACACAGCACTACGACAACAATGATCAGGGCACAGAAGAGACGGATTCATTCCTTTACACAGACAGCTCAGCACCTGCCCCAGCGCACTCCAATGTTAAGTGTACATTTAGGATCCAGTACTCCAATGATTCAAGAATTTTACAGCATATCTATTATGTTCTATCCGTCACAGTCTCAGGGAAATTCTCTAAAGAGAGATGCTAAAATAGGATTTAATAGCAAATCAAAATTAATGTTTCCTGGTTCATTTCTTTCATACATACATGAAACTCTGCTCTTCACTGACTAGTTCTCTCAGCATTTAAATTCAAAGGGGGCAGGTGGGGTGGGTAATAATGGTATAAATTACAAAATCTAAGGAGGCTATGGTTTTAGGATTTAGAACTGAAAAATTAATAAGCATCCATGGGTATAAATAGGAATGGTTCCTTTTCTTTATTACAAAGGCGTTCTCTATTATAATGCCAAAGTTACAAAGACCTAGAGACTAACACTTGAGGCTAAGTTCCCACTGGTCTCCTATAACCTAGGCTGTTTAGCAAGTACTCTGTTGCTCTAACAAGAATGAAAAGGCAAGGTATGCTGAAAATGCCCCTGTAATCTGTCCCAACAATGAGCTATACGTAGCATATGTGTACAGGTATATATACACGTTCCTGGATGAGAGGCAAAATCAGAACAGTAAGTTGCTCTGGCTCATTCAGAAAACTCACGTGTGTTTGTTGTGTCTTACTGTCAAGGATACTTCCAGTCATTTTTGTCCTCGAACCCTATCAATAAAATGCTCTCCAATATGGAGAGGTTTATCTATCATTGTCACTGCTGAGGAGCATTCCCCTGATTGCCCTTCATCTTTTATCAGAGAGCACCTGGCTGTGCAGACATGACAGATTACCACTACAGCTACTTCTACAGTAAGGCCAATGAGTATTCTTGAGGGGACAATTTAACTGTAAATATCTTATAAGAATGATGGTAAATTTAACTTAAAGCAGTTACAAGGGCAAGAGAACCAAGGAATCTGAAAGAATTCAATGAGACTGGGAAAAGAGAAAAAAGAAGTTGCTGGTTTGTAAAATGTTAAAATAATCTGATGCCCAAAAACAAATTTGATGAACACTGAACAAAGGAGTAGTTAATTTTCCTTAATCGATAAAATATATTACTAACCAAAGCAGACATACACGTAATATCCACTGTATACTTCACAGCTTAAAAATATAGTGCTGCACAATTAGAAAATGCCCCTGCAATATGCCCAAACAAGAAGCCATTAGGTAAAGCAGCCACCTCTATCAGTTCACCACTGGCATGCTCACTCATCAAAATAAAGGTAAATATCATTACAATTTAAAGAAATCTACTAAGAAAAAGTGAATTTTTACAACAATTCTGGTTATGATTTTTTTTTTTGAAAAAGCTAAATCTCTGGAGAACAGAAGTGGTTTAAAGTGAATCAGTTCGTTGTTTACTGAAACATGGCAATTTATTTTTATTACAATAATTAAAGTAGTACTTTGGGGACCAGCTTCTATCATATTATAGTCAATAGTAAGAAATTCATTAATAAAGTTGACAAAATATCTTAAAATGTGACAATGTATACCTCCTTAAACCTTACAGACTTAAAAAAATGGTTTATGTTAAACTACTTCTCAGGGTCAGTCTTTTGAGGCCTGTGATGCTTCTAAATACTTTCTGGACAATTCCATGGAGACCATATTTAAACCTGCACACCATAACAAACAGATTGCTTAGAATAGAGAGATAATTTGAAGCATAAAAAACAAACTCAGAAGAATATCACTTGATAACTGCTAAACTCTTCCAAAGGCAGTTTGTTTCCTCTGACAATTCTCAGTTACCAAGGACATACTGACGAGAGGCCTAACAGATTCAAGTACACCAGTGCCTGAATTGTGTGTCTCAAGTGGCACAAAGAATGACCAGGAAGAATGTGACATTATTAAAGTATTTATGGCCACAGATTCAAGACAGATATCCTGGTGAAGGCAGCATCTTACTGTGGAGTTCATCAACTTTATTATTAGCACTGCTTCATTTCCTTGACTAAAACGCAAAAAAAAGTATGAACCTTATCATATTTCAATAAAGCCATATATTGTGTGCAAAGGATTTTTAATAATATAGTGTTATGGTCACAGAAATTAAGTAGTCCAAAATAGTAAGATAATCTAAAAATCTTTTATATGTGGCTCAGAGAAGTAATTTTATATTTGTATTTGCATATGAGAAAACTGTGTGTTCCAGGAAATCACTTCAACATAACACTGAAGCCACAATGTCAAGATAACACCTCAGAGGAACTTGGCTTGTTCCACTTGTACTCATGGCTCAATTTTTCCATCTAATCCAATCCATGCTGAGATTAAACAGCCCATTAGGAAGAGGGATTCCTTGCTGTTTTCTCTCAAACTTTTCCTACAATGAGGGAAATGTTTTCAAAAGACTTCCCTAGGCTACTGGGACACATGTAAATTCAGAATAAACAGAGCTGCCAAAAAAGTATGTAAATAAGTAGAACAGGATGGACAATTGCAAATACATCTGAATGCAAGATGTCCTGAGGAGAAATTAGAAAAATTGATTAGCTATCTAAGAGTAACTGACCAGTAGTAGGGATCAAACTAAGCAGCTTAACCTCCTCTCTGTTCATTTTTATTATTCTGAGCTCTTGGATGGAATAATATTATAAAAAATTCAAGGTATCAAACTATCACTTCTATTTAAGCTTTTCTAGGGGATGGGAAAAAGGGGGTAGTTTTGGTGACTCTTCATCTCCTGATTCATTTGTTTAATAACACATTTAACAAAACCATTCAAGTCAATTTTCTCCTCTTATAACTAATTACATTGCAGCCAGAGAAAACTGAAGGGCACAGCCTGGAAGAGAATTACAGCAGAATTCCTAAAAATCACTGAAAGGAGAGAGAGAAAGAGAGAGAGAAAGTGAGAGAGAAAGAGAGAGAGAGAAAGAGAGATCGATCTCATTCAATATGAAAATTTAAATTGGAATTGTGGAAATATTTTTTTCAAAACAGCTTTGATGGATTCCTCATACACATCACTGGTTGTTGTAGACAAAACAATCACATACAAAATAGGACATGTACAAGTTACAAGTAAAAAATTATTTGTCCAAATAACAAATGTCTCTCTGAAACGCTATCACTTAAATTTCATGGTGAATAAAATGGAATTGTGAAAATTCAATCAAATTTAAATTTTAAATAAAGTTTAAAAATAAAATTTCCTTCTATATCACTCCCCTACAATCATTGTTTTATTACACATACAAAAAAGGAGCTGTTTTTATTAAAAATAATTAACAAATCAGAGGTGCTGCGTTGCTTAGCAGAACAATGACCCTTAGAGGGTTATTGTCAGTGGGGGCTGCAAAAGAAGTAAAATCAGCTCCTGTCCACGTCACCTTTTTTTCCCACTGTTCAACTACAGGACTGAAACCTGAATTTTGGTCACTGAACATATTCGGCAACATTCACATTCACTCTCTCCCTATTTTATCTGTGACAGGTTTTCTAAAAAAAAGTGTTTACACAAACTCAAAAAAATTAACTTTTTGTTACAAAATATTCAATGAGCCAGATTACAGGAATGCTTTATGTAGAATTCTTTTTATTTTCATGCAAAAATATAGGCACACTTAATAAACACCCTTTCAATTTTGACTTACAGGATTTAAGTTCAACCCCTTTATTCTCCACTTATAACAATGACTTAATATCTACTCAATTACATAATTGTTCAGAATGCACAGAGTGCAGCAGCAAATGCAGCCAACCTCAAAACAAGGTGCTACAAAGTTGCTTCTACATCAAGAGACAGACAAGTGTCTGATAGAGTAGTTTAATTTAACATACTTATACAGACATACAGCTATACCTAGAGAAAGACAGACAGATTTAAGAAAGCAGCTACATCTGCAGAGGAAGGAAACAGCATGTTACAGAGACGATCAATTATACATAGAACATTTGACAAACACCACAGAAAACAAACTTTGGCATCATTTACCAGAGTACAAAACCTTGCACAAATCTGTCGGCAAATGAAGTGCATAGTAATGTTCTGGGGCCCAGAGCAGACAGTTAACACTAAAATTAAGTATCTGAAATTTCCCAATGGAAAATAAGCACAATCTAATACAATTACATAAATGAAAAGCAAACAACAAAAAACTGGGAATCACATTATCTCCATTTTTGCATTCTGAATGTTTCTGATTCACATGCTTAAAAGTGGGGGCTTTTTATAGCAAGGGCTGATGTTTTAATAATGCATTTGAATAAATAAATAATCAATTACATTTGACTTCTCAGACATAATGAATGACATGAGCTGGCCCCACATCCTCTACTGACAATCTGAGGGACTGCCCACTCTTTTTCTATGAAATAAATAACTAGACTCTCAGGTGTCTGCTCTGATCAAAAACTGCCTAACATATGGCACCCTGCCCATGTCAGCTGCTGAGACAGGAACTGAAAAGCAGAAGAAACTCCCTGCATGCATTATATGTAGTGCTAGCCCAAGAGTGAGGGGCGCCCCAGTCCATCTGAGGCACAGCTAGGTGCATAGCATCATTACCACTTTGCAAGGTCTGCCGTCCTCCAGCCAACACTCCACTAGGCAACATCCCTGTGGGAGTCAGGCCCTTGAGTGTCAGCACACTTTCACTCTCCTCCCTGGAGAAAAAAAAAAGATAACAAATGTCAAAACTGTTCACTAAAAATGTCTGTTAGAATGGTCTGTAAGAGGGGCCAGAAACAGCTCCTGCTTTAATAATTACATGTCTAGCTATCGTTTGTAATAGTCATTTACAAACATTTTTTTTTGAGAACATACCCCTCAGTATATTTTACTTATGTATAAATTATATATGTACTAATGGACTAATAATTATTTTATTACTAAACTTACGTAGAAAGACACTGTAAGAGAATAAAAAGATAAAATTATATTTGATCCTAGAGCTAACAGGGACCCAATGGAGTTTCCTGCATGAGGAAACAACATAGTTAGGCCAACACTTTAGGAAAATCCCTATGGCAGCTCTGCCTCAGAGAATGGACTAGAAAAACGAGAAAATGAAGGCAGAGAGCACTATTCAGAGGGTACTGCTAGAGTCCAGTCAAGAAGGGGCCAGAACCAGTCCTGGCTATGTCAACAAAAAAGGGAACAGATGTGACGCAGAAAAGACAACAGGTGGTAAATTACTGGATACTTTAGTAGAGAGATAATGAAGAATTGGAGATGATAGCAGGGCTATCCCCAAAATGACCCTGAAGATGACAACGTGACTGGAGGGATGTGAGTGTCAAGTCTGGAAGAAGGGTGGGTCTTCAGGGAAAGATAATGTGGTAAGACCTACAATGTGTAGACTGCAACAAATCCTGCTCTACCCCAAACAAACACCCTCTTGCCAGAGGTTACCTGCTTCAACTACCAGATGATATGAGGATGGCACTGGGGGGTGTCCTGGGGAGCAGGAAGAGAATGTTCCCAAGGATACCTTCTCAACTGCTGGTGAGGGTACCCACGAAGCTGTCACGTAACAAATGCCCTAAGGGGCTAACTAATCTCTTGGTGCAAAAGAGGGGGAGGAAGTTGGGAGGGGAGGGGTGGAATAGAGTTGAAGGCAGCTAGATGGGGCACTATAAAAGCACTGAATCCATAGTAAAGAAAACCTGAATTCAAATCCAATCTCAGACACTTTTTAGCTCAATTACCCGGGACTACTCCCTTTACCACTGCTTATTTCAGTTTCCTCATCTGAAAAATGGAAATGATAATAGCACCCAGGCTGGTCAAAAGGATATAATGAGATATTTGTAAATTGTTTTGCAAACCTTCAAATGCAATGTAAATGCTAGCTATTATTATTATTATTATTATGACTGGAGGACAAATTCAGGTGTGGTTTTGTTAGAAACCCACCCCACAACTGGCTAGCACAGGAGTGTAGAATGAAACTTTTCTTACCCTTAGTAAATGACCATACACTCCTTGGGGTCAGGACACAGTTTTTCAGGGAGTCCCACACCATTCTGAAGACCACTCAATCAAAACACTACAATCCTTAACGCCTCAAGTAAAATTCTCTTCAGTAGATGAATTGTTGGGTAGGGTGTGTACATAGCTAAATAGGGTAGGTTAATTAGCTAGCCCATTAGGTCGATAGTTAGGCAAAGTTTGCTGACATTTGATGCCTCCAATTCCAGTCGATTATAGAGAAGGAATTTTCAGGAGAAATGGGCAAGTATATAAATATGACCTGAGAATAACTTAAGAGAAAGACTTCCTTTACCATATTTCTCTATGTTTCCACAGTGATTGTTACATCACAAGATGATTAGGAAACCCTAATCAGAGGGGACCAAAAGGAATGCAAAAGCAAAGTCAGATGTTAAAGGGGTGCAGGAGATATTACCACTAATTCAGTGATCCCATAATATCCTTGCCATGGCAAGAGCAAGTAAAGAGCATAATGTGAGTGAGTTCCTATTGCTTCCATTCCCACAGCCTCTCTAGAATACTAGGGCTTATAAAGGACCCAACCCAAGTTTCAACTCACAGAATTTTCTCCCATATATACCAAGTAGATCAAAATTTTCTTTGGTCCCTATCAAGTGGCAACAATTTTAGTGCCTGTATTAAGAATAACATATAGTGAAATCAGAGTTATCAAGCTTTGCCGCAAAGTAGCCTGTCCTACTTTGCAGAAGTGGAGGTCTATGGGTGTGGAATATTGCGTATGTCAGACTTTATCCATATATTGTTTAGTTTCACTAAACTGTTTTTCCTTCTTTTTCATTCTTTGTTATAAAGAATGAATCTGTAAAAGGAGAATGGAGGAGAGATATAATGGAAAATGTAGGTGATATTAAAATAAAAGATCAGTAAAAACTTATCCTTAAAAAAATATGCATAGTAACTAGCACTGTCATCTAACCATCTCCCTGATCAACATAAACTGCTGATGCTTACTAGTTCTGAGTAGCTCTCAGGGGACAAACGTATCATTAACTTTCATAAATAATAAACAGTATGAAGTCAAAAGAAAAAAAAATGGAAGAGGTACTGAAATCTCTATTCTCTAATATTAAGATATGCTTCGTCTGGGTCTTCCTCATAGTATACTCACTGTGATTCTCCCTGTGCTTTAACAATGAGTTAGGTTAAGAATGGAAAGTCAGCTTCCCAAAGCTGGCAAGCAGGAGGGAAGTTGTGAGACAAGAGACACATTATGAACAGCAAAACTGGAAAGTGTCCCACATCCTGATGAAAGACAGTAACTGACACATGAGGCACCTTCACAGAATTCACTAGGATGCCACGGATGAATGCTTTTCACTTTCAGAGCCTCACAGCTCACTTCAAAAACACGATCACATAAAGACACTGCTTTCTTGACAGAAGAATATTACCACATTGTTTCTAGATGGCAAGTGAGACACAACTGGTGTCCTGGAGTGGAGTAAAATGATTGATGCAAATAAATAATTAACAAAGTGTACCATTACCTGAGAACAGAGAAGACTCTTGCCATCTTGCCAATTGCTCGAATTTTGTTTCGGATTATTTCTTTCCGTGCTGCCGCTGATCCTACTTTCAATGGAATAAAAAAAAAAAAGGGGGGGGCTCAAGTTTGGAGTGTCTTCATGCACACCATACTATTTGCCTGTTTCACACACATCTGCATCTGTACCAAGGCCCCAGAGAAAACTTGGTGATCTTATATTGGAAAGATTCTCTCTCAACACTTGGCTCAATACCAATATAATGCTAAAGTTCTGATTAACAATAAAAAACTTAATCCACAAACTTGCTTGCACACTACTGAGTGATTAGTGAAAAAAGCCAATTAATAATTATTCACAAATGGGAAAGAAAATCCATCCCAATCCAAAGCATTTTGTCAAATTAGTGGCAAAGAAAGAATCAGCAATTATTCTGCAGAATTTACTGCTTCTTCCTCATAGAAGCCTATAACACACAAGCTGGAATTATTAAAGGCTCCCCATCACACCATGACAGCATTGAACCTTTTATTTATGTTGGTCTAAATAACCATGCTATAAAAGTCATTCCAAAGAAGGGTCCTAACTGATTAGAGTATCTATATCAACCCAAGAGACTGGACTATCCCTCTGAGGTCTTGGAAAAAAGTGCAAACTTCTACATCTCTAAGTATTATGTGAAGGAAAGTACAAGAAAGACTGCAGTCAATGACATTTTGCTTCATCTCCCAAAAGCCAAGTGAGCTTCCTATTTCACTGTAGTCAAAAGAGATTATAAAGACTCCTTAGCTCCTTAGTTGGAAGAACCTCAAAAGTCATGCATTTCTATCCCAGCCTATGCTATAATTGGCCTAGATCCAACAAAAGGAGGGAAGTGGGCCTTTCCTCTACTAGACTGTAAGCTCCTCAAGGGCAGGAATCCTGTCTTACCTAAACTCTACACATCCACCAGCATCAAGCACAATGCTCTGCACACAGTAGGTATTTAATAAATGTTTGGTCATGCATGGTAACCACAGGCACTCTGGCCTCAGGAGTATAGCTCCTGAAAGCTGTGCTTCACCTTTAGTGGGGGGCGGGAAAAGAAAAAGAAAGAAAGAAAGAATGGCTTGGAAAGGTTTAAGAGGTAAAGCCAGTCAAGCTCTGTGGGCTTTGAGAATTCTGAGCGACCTAGTCTTCCGCACTAGAATGCTTTGCTGTAAAACTGAGCAGCCTACAAACACGTGTAAATTAAGATGACAACTAGACAAATGGAAACCGTTTCAAAGTAACTGAAAAAGAAATTCAATTTCCAAGATGAAAACAAGAGACACAGTCTGTAGAGTACAGGTTCTACAACACAATTCTACAATGTTTATGAGGCTCCAGAGACCATATCATTATTAACATTGAACGTGCTTCTTTTGCAACTATAACACAGGTTTTCCCCAAAACAAACAAAAAAACTCCACAAGTCTGATAACTAGAACTATATAAAATCAAGGCTAATGGGTATTTTATAGATATTAAAAAATCACTAATAATATTAGAATCACAGAATGTTAAAGGTAAAAGTAACCTTAGAGATCCCAGATTTTACAGACAAGGAAATAGAGGCAGAGATTTTGTTTTGTCCAAGGTTACACTGTAAATCACTTTCTTTTCTACTGAACAGATAGTTCATGAGAAAAATATAGAGAAAATAATTTTATAGTTAGACTTTGAGGAAGCTATAAACAAGGTGAAATCATAAACCTTATTGTGCATTTTGGTAAAGTCAAATAGAATGTAAACTGTAGCTAATTTTAATTTTAAAAATAACTGAAATAAAAACACTATACTTAACATCAGGATTTTGGAACAATCTATGAACACATCATGCACAATATTAAAGTAAATATCCACAGTAAAATTATTTTAAGGAACAAGACAGTCGACTGAACACACCCTTATCATGCAGGCAGAAATACAAAGTATTACAAATAGGTAAAAGAATGAAATCTAAAGACGAGAGGAATGAAAAAGGGAGAAATATTTCCATGCACAGAAAGACAGACATCTTGGAATATGACTTCCAAAACCAAAAAAATATTAATTGAGGTAAATTTAAACTAAATTTGCAGTGCCCAATGAGAATCATTCTAGGTAAGCATAACTCTCTAATGTATTAACTTAAAGGGATGAAACAACTGATGAAGTCATATTTCAAAACAATGTAACTCTGTCTGGTCTGTACCTTTTTTATTGCCATATATGAGTCGTTCTTCAGATGGAGAGTCCAGAAAAAAGGAAGTGAATGATGGAGAAAAAGATGGTTGAGACAAATAAAAAGATAGATATTTAACTTGGCAGTGGTACTGAAGAATGAATGTGGGAAGAAAGGGAAGAAAATGAAAGCCCTTACATCTGAAAAAGGTAGTACTGTAGAAACTAGTGAATAAAAGGGAGATGCCACTGGGAAAATTCTTAAGTAAAGAAGATAATTTTAAGGAGATAGGTTCAGAATATGACTCATAATAGTATCTGATGAAAATAGAAATAACTAACGGACAGGAGAAACACGTGGAAACACATAAGACTTCTAAAGACTGTGCCACAAACAATCGCACATGTCTATTCTGACTTGCCTAAGAAACTGTGTCACCCAATGGAAGTGTGTTTTAAAAGGTAATGACACAAATGGGATATGAGCTCATGTGGTTCTGGAAGATCACCAACACTTGCAAGAGGGAATCCTAGTTCCATGTTGTGTGCAGAGAAGGTGCTTTTATTGGACCATACCTTAGCAGTAAACCTTCCTTATTTTTAATAAAAGAAAAACAGAAAAGTATACCATATGAACATCTAAGGTACAACACTTCTTGAATCAGAATTATACTAATTCTATATAGACTAACAAACAACAGTGTGTGTGCTTTCTGCTCTCAATATAATTGGGAAGCTTTTGGAAGTGTCCTATTGCAAAACAGCATCAGACATGCAAAAAAAAAAATACTAAAGAATGGAAAAAGAGAATATCAGCACTTCCTATACCCTATACCCTAATTCATATTTTCATAATTATATAGAATTCTCAGCTGGAAAGGACCTTGTAGATTGTTAAGCTAAATACCCTCATTTTACAGATGAGGAAATAAAGTTAAGTGACTTTCCTACTGTTCAAGAAAACATAAGCAGCAAACCAGGATTTGAGTCAAGTTTCTCTGATTGCCCATCCAATGCTCTTTTCACGACACTACGATGTCTCCATAAAATAACAAAGTTTTAGACTAGTAAAACTACACCTCCAAAATCCCATGTTACATTTTTTGCTTACTGTACTTTAGAAAATGGTCCAAATACCAAGAGGGTATATACCTTTCTCTTTTTGTGATAAAAATGGCACATCTTAAAAAGATGTTAAATGTATCAACTTCGCCTGATATATGTATGTAGGCTGCATGTCTTTTTTGAAAAGACAATATACTAAGGGAATCATCATTGCAAAATACAACACCCCCCCAAATAGAATGAAAACAAACAATTTCTGTGATAAAGGACCTCATTTAACAACTTTACACATTCCTCTTGTATAACTCATCAAAATACTAAATTTGTAGTAGGGCTTTAGGAACTCCTTTCTTTCCTGAAGTTAGAGACTTGCCTTCCCCTGGCTTCTTCTCATTGCTTTCATCAATGTTACTACCCCCTTATTGCTACTTAATTTCTTCCCTCTCTTGTTTTTCAACCTTGCTCCAGCGCTAGGTAGACTTGCATTTAAGTTTATGGTGATACAGGATGAGTCAGTGGTTGTGAGAGGGAACAACAAATATCTCATCCTATTGGCACGCTTTACTTTACCTCAAATCCTAAACTACCATGGAAGGGCGAAAGAGAGCAAGAAGGGAATTAGGAAGGAAGAGAAAAGGAAGAAATTGGGCACTGGGAAAGAGAAGGAAATATGGAAAAAAACTTGGACCGAACAAGTAATCATTATTCCCCTCTAGCATTCTCTCATAGCCCCCAAGAGCCTCCCTGATCTTTACTCTGTTCCTAGAATCCCAGGCCACTTTTCCCCTCAATATTTACATCAGCCCTACCCCAAAACCCTGTAACTTAGAGTTAGGTTTATTCACTTCTATTGCTTGGCAGGCAGAGACAGCCATCTGACTCCTGCTGAAGAGTCACTTCTGGCATCCAAAGTTAGTGCTCTGAATGTATTTTCCCATAAAACATTGTTATAATTACACTTTAAAAAGTCATTATAACCAAGTTGTATTTTTCCCTGGAATGTAAGAATGGCAATGATAGAATAAAAAAATTCAATATCATTCATATCAATAGGAAAAATACAATAAAATTTAAAAGATGCCATGGAGACATTTTAGCAGATTTTATAATTTACTCATGATTAAAAGTCTAAAAAAAAAATCAGGTAGAGGTAGTTCCTTTCTTAATATGGTATATACCATATCCAAAATTAAGTGCTGAAATTATACTCAAATGTAGAAACATTAGAATCATTCCTATTAAAAACAGGATCAAGACCAGAAAGGCCTCTGTCATAAATGCTATTTATAACTAGAAATGTTGATTAAAAAAACCAACCAAAAAAAACCCCCAAAACACAACTATTATAGATGAATAAAATAAAGGGTGTTCCAAAAGTCTCAGTGTAGTTTTAGGCTTTAATAGCTTAAAACTGCACTAAGATTTTTGGGACATTCTGTGTATAGGAGAGGAATTAAAAATAAAACTTTTTTTTTAAATAAATGACAATAAATGGACACTCTAAAAATTCAAGGAAATAAAGCAAAAAATTATTAAAAATAATTCAACATAGAAAAAATGAAATTTGCTCCTATGTATTAGTCCAACCATTAAAAGACAATGAAAAAAGACATTCCATTTACAGCCACAATACAGAATATTAAATACTTGGGTATTTCCTTAACTTGGGATCTAAAAAAGGGAACTTATGAAACATTAATGGTAAAAAATTCAAGTCAGTATAGCTTAGTGGATGGACGACAGCATCAGAAAGAGGAAAACTTGGGTTCAAGTCCCTCTTCTGACACAATTTTTTGGCTGTGGGATCCTGGGAAAGTTATATAACCTCTACACGCCCCAGACAACTAACTGTCTAGGACTATAAATCACAGAAGACTTGATGAAATGTACTGGCAGAAGGCCTCACTGGATTCTCCCTTCACCAATGTAATCACAGATCCAGACCAAAAACAAAAAGGGAATAATCAATGAAAGAGCTAAATAAATAGAAAAATACATCTTGCTACTGCATGGGAAGATCATATGTACTGTAAAGAACCACCATAAATCCTTCGGGGAAATAGGTTATGGTATAAATGATGATTGTAAATGTTACTACTTGTTAACACATAAATTTAACATAATACCAATTTAAATAGAATTTAACAAATTAAAAATGAAATTTATCTGGACAAACAAGTAGGCAGAACAAAGAGCTCTAGAACTAAAAACTCACATCTGGTCCCCAAACACACTGTTAATTGGGATAGATCAGAAAGGGATATGCCCTCCTAAAAAACTTACTTTGTATTTATTTTCTCTTTACTTATATGCATGCATGTTATTTTTCTCCTCAATAGAAACCAGGTTCCTTATGAGCAGGGGTATTTGATTTTTATCTTTACATCCTCAGTATCCAGCACAGTGCAGGCACACAGTAGATGCCTACTAAACTCTTGCTGAATGGAATTAAAATTACTACAAACAAGGGTGTAGTGAACCCACTGGGTTTCAAAACATCTTTTTACTATTATAATTATCAAAAATGCATACCATTAAGATCTAAAAAAGTGAACTATAGAAAATGTCTCAGAAATAGTTTAAAATGTTAAAAGAATTAATATTTGATGGACTAGAAATAACAGAAAATATGAGAACACTTGACAAATGGAGTAGGGAAATACGTTAAAATTATGGTGAAGGAAATAAACTTTGATTCATATCATACAGTGCCAAAAATCCTAAATAAGCTAAAGAGATAATCTTAAAAAAATAAATGTATCTAACTTTGCTTTGTAGGAATGACAAATTTACTCCTATCAAACAGAGGGCATTGACAGTGATGATGGCAATATTAAAACAAACTGAAATGAACAACTTTAGCACAGTGAAATGAAGACAAATATTCTTTAGGCAGGCAGGTACTCAAAGAGTAGTTATCTTCCCATATTTGAAAAAAAGGTAACTATGAGTAAGCATTACTGATGATACTGCAAATTGGTCCAATTATTCTGGAAAGTGATCTGAAAACATAACAAGAGCTACAACTATGTTCATACTCTGTTCCTATTTACCTCTCTGGGAGTTTCTCCTTATGAAGTTAAAAAAAAAAATCCACCACCTATCTGTGTAAACATATTCATAGCATACAAATTTTAAGAGTGAAAAAAACTAGAAAGAACCCAAACAATGCTAGGGGAATGGCTAATCAAAAACTACAGCCCATAACACGATGGAATATTAAGTAGCTATTAAAAAGACCAAGTATGGGTGGCGCAGTGAATAGAGCACCAGCTGTGGAGTCAGGAGGACCCGAATTCAAATCTGGCCTCAGACTCATACTAGCTGGGCAAGTCACTTAACCCTAATTGCCTTTAGGGGAAAAAAAAAAGCCAGGTATGTGAACTTTACTAATAAATGCATCTGTTTATGAAATATTGCTTTACTACTTCAAGGAATTATGGTTTCTTCGGTGTGGTTACTCTCTCTACTGACTGATTGAAACCCTACCTTTTTGTGGATATTCTTCAAGCATTTCTGTGGCAAAAAAAAGAATCCATCAATCTGCATCCAACCTGGCGAAGATGCTCTCCAAACTTAGATAGGAGAGTCTTTAAGGAAAAAAATTATGTGTGTGTGTATATGTATGTATGTATGTATATACATATATATAAAATACATGCAAATGTTCAAAACTTTTCCAGTTATGTAGAAACTATAAAAACTTGCATTCTACTGGGATGAAGATCAAAAGGGATATGAAACGAAAATAACTTAATATTTATATTTAATTCAAAAGTTTTAAATAAAATGTTGATTTTTAAAAATAAAACAAAATTAAGTAGTTAGTATGATTAGTCACCTGGGTTTGAACAGGTGTTTATGGGCAAATCTGGGACCTCAGTCAACATTATTATAATTATTGTTATTAAAAATGCATTGTTTCTAGGGAAAATGTGTTTAGAATCAAACTACCAAACTAAAAGTGAACTTCTGGAATGTAATGAATTTCTACATTGAAAGCTGTTTATGCTAGCTTTTAGAAGAAGCAGGGAAGAGGTAGGATTTCGATGTGTTAAAAGCACTACGCACTGGGAAAAGTAGGAAGCGTGTTATCATCCTTCCATTCCTTTGGTTTCCTTCTTTCTAGAGTCCTCCTAGGACATCAGCTTTTCCAACTACCCTTCCTTTTACAACCCTTACTCTTCCAGGTCTCATCACCTTTATCCTGTCTCCCTAAAAACATAAATTAAAACACTTTAAATCCACAAAAAAAGAAAAAAAACACCTTTTGTTCTATCTTTCTAGGAACACAAATTCTCTGAGGGCAATGACTATTTTTCCAACAAATTTTTTTTGTAGAACCTGGGTACTGAAACAATAGTCTAGTAAAAGTAGTAAAAATAATATTCATACCGTCAAACTGATCTTCACCTTCAGTCATTAGTTCATCATCAGAGCAAATACTCAGAACATTTACCAACATCTCTGTCACTATAAAAAAGAACAAATTACATATTATAGCTGATTGACACATATTATAGTAAACATTCACATGTAGTAAACTAATTTTCCAAGTAAGGTGACTACTGTTTTCTAATTATCCAAACAAATGCTTTCTGGATATATTAATTACTTTTTCAACATTTCAAAAGTGTCCATTAAACAAATATATTTCTATTATAGTGATTATAGAATTTAAAAGAAATGAACCATAGGGCAGTGGAAAGAGTACTAGATTTAAGAATCACAGGGCCTGAGTTCAAATCCCAATCTTGCCATATATTTTATGTGTGGCCTGAGGCAAGTCCCATAACTTCTCAGCCTCAGTTCTCTAATCCAAGAAATGAAAGGGTTGGACTAGAACTGTGGGACAGTTTAAGAAGCACTGAAGGGGTTGTGAGTGGAAAAGATTTAAGAAGCCCTGGAGTAGATGACCTCTAAAAACCCTTCCAGTCCTAGACCTATCAACCAGTCAACAAAAACAATTTATAAAGCGCCCAACTATATGCTATGTACTGGAAATAAAGACAAAAACTGCTCTCAAAGAGCTTATATTGTGTTGGGGGAAAATATGTACATAAAAATGTATACATCAAAAAAATTCAAGGTAATTTTGAGAAGGAAGGTATTTAGGAGTCAGGGAGTTGATGGGGAATCAGGAAGGTCTCATATAGAAGGGAGTGCCTGATGTGAATCTTGAATGACAATAAGGAATTCTAAGGGGCAATGGTGAGAAGTAAGTGCATTTGAAGTCTGTGAAAGAGCTAGAGCAAAGGCACAGAGATGAGAGATGCAGTGGTGTAAGGAACAGTAAAAAGCCCACACGGGTTAAACCATCAAATATGAGAAGAGGAGAAATATTTTTAAGTTTGGAAAAGTAGGTTGAGGTCAAGTTGTGAAGGGCTTTAAATGGCAAATAGAAGAGTTTATATTTGCTCCTGGGGAAACAGAGCTACTGGAGTTTACAGAGTATGGAAAACTGTGCTTTAGGAAAATAATATTGCCAGCTATATGTAGGATGGACTGGGGGTAAGGGATGGGGAGGCAGTAAGACCAACCAGGAAGTTATTACTGCAAACGTCCAAGTGAGAGCTTATAAAGGGTGGTGGTTGTAGGAAGAAAGAGAAGAGGTTGGATATAAGGTAGAAATGAATGGATAAGTAGAATGAGGGAAAAGGAGTAATTAATTAAGGCTAACACCAAAGTTGCAAATCTAGAAGACTTGGACCCTATAATCTGGGAGGATCTAAAACTAACTCAAGAATACAAATGAAGTAGTTTAGCATTTGGGAGAAAGAGAAGAGGGAAATGCATGAAATAAAGAGAAGAAACATCAGTAGTGGATCTTGACAAATATTAGGAAGGATTTCAACGATGGAGAAAAAACAATGAAGAATAACAGAATTTGGAAAAGCTTCGTGCCCCATACAGAACCAATTCTCAAGTTCCTATGAAAAAATCCTATAAAAATCCCCATGGAAAAGTGAATCTATGGGAGGTGACTATGTAAAGCACTTAGCAAACCTTAATGCGTATATGTCAGCTGATATTACTGTAAACACAAAGCTTTTGGTGCTTACAGCACAACAGATCCTACACCAATGGGGCCTCACAACCACTAGAAATCAGGAAGGTGGTGCAGCGTGTTTTCTGTGAGGCCCCTCAAGACCCAATCATTAGTTATTTATCCACTCAAATGCCCCAACACCATCTCCCTTCAGGACTCTCTTGAGTGACAGCCCCCAAAGTCAAATACACTTTTTCAAATATTACCTCAGACACATATTAGTTAAATGACTTGACCAGGTGCCACTGGTCAAGTCATTTAAACCCTCTTTCCATGCTTCAGTTTTTTTATCTGCAAAAAAGGGGTTGGATTTGATGAACCTTAAGGTCTGTACCTTCTAGCTTTAAATCTATAATTCTATGAAACGCACACTCCTATTTTCTTGCACTCATCGTAACCTGGATCTCCCTAGAAAATACTGAATCCCTGCCCATATTCTCACCAGAATACTAGTGCTCTTTTCTCGTGTCCCAAACACAATGGCCAGGAGAAATAGGCAAAATTGCTCCTATCACTTCCGGACAACTTTTAGACATTATCACTTAGCAACCTCTTCTCCTTCGAGGTTCACATAATTTATCTTTATTACCCTACTCAGATCCTAGATATAGTTATCTACCAGGCCCAGATCATTCTTAATCTTTTCTTAAGGAGTTTAAGCACCTGGCACCCTAACCCTGCCCTCATACTTGAGGACTTCAAGAAATACATGGATTTCCCTTCAAACACAAGTTTATCAACTTCCTCAGAATTCCCCACCCCAAAACTGTACCTTCACTCTACTTCAGTCACACACAGGGATGAGGATACCTGTATCCCCACCATCACCCAAAACTGTTATATCTCCATAATCTAGAACTTTGAAATTCCTCTGATGACCTATCCTTCCAACTTGTCCTCTGCCTAGTAAGCCTATTATGCTTCTTCACTGAAAACTCAAGTCATTTCACCCCATCCAATCTTACTCCTCCCTGTTTTCCCAATCCATCTCTCCCCTCTAGCCTTACAGACAACCAGTTCAATAACACACTGTTCTGGACCCTTTGTCCTATCACCACCCGTGCCTTGCCAAAACCCCAACTCTGGATTACTCTCATTATTTACCTTCTGTTTCCACTTGCCTGCTGCTGGAGGAAACCTGAAAAGGGTACTGACTAGATCCACTACAAATTTATGTTAACAAATATCAACTGGGCCTTCACTACTACTCAGTAATCTTTTTATTATTCTCTGAATGACTATCCTATTTCCCACAGTGGCTGATCTCCCAGACACCAATCCTCCCACCTCCTTTAGAGGAACCTCCTTTTCTACTATATTGAGAAAAAGAGAGGCCATCCATTGTAAGCTCAGTCATATTCTTTATTTTACATCTTAAAATCTCTCTACATTATTCACTATTATATACATTTTCACATGTTCTATATTCTGAAAAAGACTAGTTCCTTTTCCTTCCCAAGGCCAAGCCCTCTACTTTTACCCCTTAATTTCCATCCCATATTAGATGTACCTTGAGGCCTTAAGAATCACAATTTTAGGGAAAATCATCTAGTCCAGTTCCCTCACTTTATATATGAAGAAACTGAGATCTGGAAAAGTTAAGTGACTCACCAAGGTGACAGAAGGAAGGTGGCACTCTGAACTTTAATGAGGTATTCTATCAGCAGATCCAATGCTGTATGCACTATACTACAATGCCATATGGTAGAATAGGAAATTAAAAGGCTTTTCTCTTTTCATGGACACCAGTGGAAGGCTTACGTTGTCACCCATTACTTCTCATTAAATGAATAACTAACCTCTTTTACTGGTCATCCATCTCCTTAGTGATGTCTTCCATGCCACTTCTTAAGTACAGGACATCAGTGACAATATGATGCAACCCACCAGGTGCCTTTCCATTACTCTCTGAGCCACCTACAATCTTGATTCTTCTGAAATCAATGTTCTAAGATTTCTAGCCATATGTCATCACCAGCAGAATACTGGTGTTTCAGAAAATAGGTTTATTGTGGCAAAGAAAAACTCAAATGTAATACTGCTTGCCTTATTCCCTCAATTCAAATGGGGCCAACTCATGGGACCACGTGCATTGCTTATCCAACGTATCTAAATCAATGTGCTGCCCACTGAAATGTTATGTCATAATTTGTAAACTGTATACATTATTCATGCACTTAATGTTTCCAAGTCAATTTCTTTGCATTGACTATCACTCAATGCAATCGTCAAAATGTCACAAACAAAAAGAGCAGAGAGAGAAACCTTACTGTCCATTTTGGACGGAAGATGGAATCTTTTTCCATCTGGACTATGAACAGGGCAACTTTCACAACACTGGAAAATACTTTTGGCAAGCATTTATTTATTTTGCTCAACATTACCCAATTACATTTTAATCTAGTTTAGGCCCCAAGAGTTTGACACCTCCGACCTACGAGACTTCTGGTAAGATGATGGAATAATTTGCAGCAACTAAGCACAGATCCCCTGCACCACCTCAAAAGGATGACAAATGCACCAAATAATGTTTTTTGAAAAATGTTTAACAAGCATTAAGTGCCTACTATGTTCTAAGAACTGTGCTAAGAGCTTTACAAATAGTACCTCATTTAATCCTTACAATAACCCTGGGAGGTAAGTGCTATTATTAACCCCATCTAACACTTGAGGAAACTGAGGTTAAATGACTTGCCCAGGATCATAATTACTAAGTGTCTGAAACCCAAATTTGAACTCAAGTTTTCCTGACTCCAATCTGTATCACCCAGCAAGGAAAGGGAAAACTCTTTAGGAAAACATTGCAAAAAAAACGGAAAAAAAAATGGGTAAGCAAAAAAAGAAGTCCTAATACAATGAATCATGTCACTTACACACTTTCTTTTGAATATCTGAAAAGCCACAATCCAAACTTCTCAATTTAATCTTAAGTGCCATTTTCACTTCTTCATATAATAGGCACATCAAGTCCCTAACTGTCATTAAGGAAATCTTAAAGAAATGCTGCCAGATCTGTTAAAATTAGTGTCTTTGTGTTTTTCTCATTCCCATTCCATCTATGAGTGATCTAGGAATGATCTGGCTTAGCTGAGTATCATACCAAGATTTCTACAGTCTCACTGTCTCCTTCGCTGTTTTTTCCTTATTTTCTTCCATAACAATCTGTGAAAGAGCTTGTATTCTACACACATGCATCACTGTGGCCATGGAAGGGTCATTGGGTTTTGGAAGTTTATGTAAAATTGAAACGAGCTCCAGATAGAAGCTCAAGCTTCCACTAAAGAGGAAAGGCTCTGAACGAGGTCCGAGTGAAAGACTACTGTACAAAGAAGGGATCTAGCATTGGCAATTAGGCAAATGTTATAATAGCAGAAAAGGGGAGGTAGAGCATGCTAAAGGTCAACCATCTTTTAGATAATCTACAAATATTAAAGTAACTGTTGGGACTCTAAATCCAAGATCTTGTCTAAAGACCAATATGGTTAGACACTATTGAAGGAACTAAAACATATCTGTGCTGACATTCTTTCTAAGAATGAATGAAAAAGCATTTATCAAGTGTTTATTATATGCAGAAATGCAACTAGAATTTGGAGAAGTTTCAACCAAATTGAGGGATGACTCAGAAGCTCCCTTTGAAGAAGAGAATAAAAGAACTGTCCAAGTTGGTTTTATTGTTCGCACAAAGGCAACAATAAACAATTTCATAAGTTACTTGATCACCAAGCTTTGTAGTATTCATGATAATCACTAGCAAAAAGACTACCACAAAGATAACTGCAACTTATACACTAATATTTGTTATATTACTTTATTGCAGAGAATAAAGTAGAGAACTCCAAAAAAGATCCTGAAGAGAAACTCTAAAACAAGAAATTATACAGGGTGTCCCAAAAGTCTCAGTGCAGTCGAACACTTTTAAAGCCATCAAAGCAAAGATGTGCAGAAGAAGTATGGCCAAAAATATTTTGGAAAATATGACAACAGATTAAGAAAGGAAGTAACCTAAAGATGTATAGAACTCAGAAGCCTTATGCATATATATCATATTTTCTAAAAAAAAAAAAAAAAGATGCTAAATACAAATGAGCATCTAATGACATTACCGAAAAATGAAACTGAGGATAGCTTAATAAACTGGAAATAACTGATGGGAATCATTTCAGAAACAGCAGTTTAGGTACAGTCAGATCAGGGAGTAGTAAAAGCAAAGGTAAAAAAATCAGCACCAAATTAGAAGGATAAAAGTGAGAAGAACTCCAACCTGACTTATTTTAAATAAGCTAATGACTCTAAAAAAATGATAAATAGACAATTTAAAGCCACTGACTCTGAGATTACCATTTCTTACTCAAATACTCAGATGAATCTCTGATCTCAACAATCTGGGGGCTTTCTCTAACAATGTAGATTGCAACTCATCCATTCCTGCCCTCCTGTGCCACTCTTGCCACATTCTCCCCTTCTTCTACTTCTTCTGATATGGTAAGGTTACTATCATCTACCTCCGCCCTACATTGCTGCCATTTCCTCAGAAACCAAGATCGGTTATATGTTGTAGCCTGCTCATATTCACCATGAGCTTGCATTTCCACGGCTCTCTGTAGAGGCAGTTGTATTCTGTATTTCATTGCCATATAGAGATAGTAGTAGAATGTTAGTATGAAAAAGATGGGTCTCTATTTGCACGGGAAGCTGAGGTCAGTAAAGGAGCTTTGATCATTTCTAAAAGCAATACAGCCTGCTCTCTTGCTCCAATTCTTCCTTGGGCCTACCTCACTGTCCACCTGTACTGTCTGTTCCGGTGGACAGGCATCATAGAGTGTCCATTTTTAAATCTGGGCAAAAAATATTTTTAAAATAGAGTTTTTTATTGATAACTTTTGCTTTTATATTACCTAGATTTCTCTCTGTATTCCTCCCCCAATCATCTCAGGGAACCATCCCTTATAACAGAGACTTTTTAAAAAGAAAAAAATTCAGTAAAAACAATCATTGTACAGAAAAAACCCGGACATTATATGCAATGTCCCACACCTATGGAATCTGACCTTTGCAAAGGAACAGAGGGTGGCATCTTCTAATTATCCATTGAAATTTCACAATATTCAGTTTTGACTGTTTTATGGTGGTTGTTCTAGAGACAATAGGCCTCTATTATCTACTTGCTCTTTCCTGTGTGGATGGATAGGCCAAACTCCTTTGCATAATTACAGATACCTACCAGGAGACTGAACCATTTGGGGGGCTTAATGCAATCAGTACAATGTTATTTATAAACAAAAGCATCTGATTGATCAAACTGATACACCGTTTCTTAGAGATATTTAATTGAATTATTAATAACAGCTAACATTTATTTAGAATTTTAAAATCTGCCAAGCACTTTATATATATTATCTCATTTGAACCTCACAACAACTCTGAAGTTGTTATTATTCCTACTTTACATACACTTACTAGCTGTGTGACCCTAGGTAAGTCACTTAACCCTGTTTCACTCAGTTTTCTCCTCTGTAAAATGAAATGGAGAAGGAAATGGCCAACCACTCCAGTATATCTGTCAAGAAAACTCCAAATGGGGACACAGAGCTGGACGCAACTAAACAACAATAACAACAATTTTATGAAAGAAGAAACTGAGGCACAGAGAATTTAGGTGACTTCACTAGGGTCAGAGCCAGTGTCTCAGGCAGTATTCAAACTCAGGTCTTCCTGACTTCAAGTTAGCACTCTATACCCCATATCACTTACCAGCTATCATGATGCAAAATTATTACTACAATGAGGTGGACAAAAGAGCCCAGAAATCAAGTAAGCTAGCTAAGCTAAGTATTTGAACTTTTTCATTAGTCAGGTCAGGAGCGTGCACTAAATCAGGGGTTCTGAACCTTTTCTGTGTCACGGATTCCTTTTGAAGTGTATCGATTACTAGCTGTCTGACCCTGGGCAAGTCACTTAACCCCAATTGCCTAAATAAATAATAAAATAAAATTTAAAAATAAATGAAGTGTAGCGGAGCCTGAAGAACCATTCACAGAACAATGCATAAAATACATAAGATTAGAAAGAAGAGCATAAAAATAAAACAGTTACTGAAATTTTTTAAAAAATAAGTTCACAGACCCTAGATTAAGAACCCCTAGATTAGATGATTTCTAAGACTATTTATTTCTAGTTCAAAAATTCTAATTCCATGAAGTTCTGGTAATAAGGAGGAAGCTAGTTAATAAATACCTGTTGCTATTAATAGTTCCTGTCTTGTCTTTCAAGCAGGAAGAATTTAAATTAAGCCAGGAGAGCATATTAGACAAAAGTATGAAGGGAATTAGTAGCATTTTCTTCTCCCTATATATAAATATCAAAATATGATGCAAAAGTAAAATGGCTCAACCATCCCATTAGGTAGCTTTGCTTAACTTTTTCTGGGGTCCAGAGGTAGGGAGTATGCGGAGGATTTCGGAAAACTGTGTTGTGTCAAAGAAAAAAAAAGGGTGACACTTTTTTAAAAAAATAAGATGGTTTAGTTGTAATATAACCTAGAGATAGGGAAATAAACTAAACTAAATAAACTAAAGCCTCTATGAGATGCCCTTTGGCTCTGAGTCTATAACTGAACTATTCTGCTAGTCCAAAGAAAGACAATTTTAAGTGTAACATAGCCCTTGCACCTCAAGGCCCTTAACTGATCGTCTCCTGAAATACCATAGTAACTCCATCTCCACATTAGCTTGATGTTGGACTCATAACGATTAAAGACTGAAGTGTAGTCTGCAAACAACCTGTTAAATATTCAGTTTTGCATACTGGCTATGTCTTTTAGTACCAAAAGCAGCCTTGGCAGAAGCAGTACATCCTGTACAGAAAGGAACACTGCGTAACATGGAAGAGGTGAGAAAAAATAGAGGGGAAACTGGAACACAATGTTTTACTACCACCCCTTTTTTTCATACTATTATATTACTCATTCAAGGAAACCGAGGCATTTTCTGTATAACCCTGTTCCACTAGAGAAAATAAAGACAATGAAAAATAAAGTAGTCCTAAATATTCTAAAGGACACCATATTAAAGTTTTACGATATCATTTATGCTCCTTTCAAAATTCCATTGTTTGTAGAAAGCACACACAAATCAGGAAATGAGAAAATAGTTTAAATTCCATATTAATTTTAATGTATGAGAAGTGAAGACTGGTAGAAGTTGAGGCTGTATGTACAGAACTGCTAAAATGACTAATGTTTAAAAATTCTGAGTCTGGCATCCCAGAAAATAAAATTTATACAGAAGGGTTCCCTCCAAAGCAAAGCCATCTCACCACTCATAAGATTCACGTAAGACTTAAGCTAAACAAAAAAGAAAGAAAACCCAACAGCTGTAGACAACACTGTGCTATTTTTAAGTCTTCTCCCAGCCCCCCAGACATCCTCACATGGGGGCTGTAAACAGCTAACTAAAATATCTTTGAGGTTCTCCTATCCACACACCCACTGACATAAGAAGAGCTGGTGAAACCATACTTCATGTTCCTTTAGGCAAGTATCAGTGTACCAAAGTAAACTTGAGTAAGAGAAGAAGTAAAATTGCCTATTATATAAATCATACCTTTTTCTCCAACAAATGGTAGTGACCATGTGAAGACATCCATAAAATTGGGTAACCAGTAAGGGTGTGGAGAGCAGTTAAACTGTCGAATATTCATCACATTATTTTCATATTTTAATACAGCAGCTGCAAGATAAGTTTAAATGTCAATGTAAGAATGTTTAGCTTCAGCACAAAATGTAACACAGAAAAGTGGAAAAATATTCATTTTTTGGATTGTAAGGGAAGGTAGGACATTGATTTTTAGTCATGACATACTTTTAGAAAAGGAAAAATGGCCAACCATATCTTCATTCAGGACTATTGGCAAAATGCCTAGTTTCTTTTAAGAATTTTTTTTTTTCTTGAGATAATCCAACGGTGAACATAAAGGGGTGAGGGATGAGGGGAAGAGTCGAAGTTTCATAAAGACTTCTTCAGCTATAACTAATAGCAGGTAATTTGAAAAAAGTGGCCAAGCTATACTTATACTAAAAACATAAATAATTAATCATTCAATTTTAAAATGTGAGTATTTCATTTAAGTTGAGGGAATGGGGGTGGGAGGTAAAATCACTGGGAAAAAAAAGTGTTTTGCTTTTGGGTGGGAGGAGTCTTGTAAAATACAAAAAAGAAAAAAAATCTAAACCCTCAGAAACTTGATCCCAACATACCTTTCCAGACTTATCTCAAATGGTTCTCCTGGACACACTCCAAACTCCAATCAAACTAGTCTACTGAGCATTCTCCAAATATGTGCTATACATGCCTATCTCCAAATTTTTGTTCAAAGTCATTTCTTGTACTTTGAATACCTAACTAATCTCCTCTTACCTGTCTTTGAAGGCCCAGATCAAATGCCCCCTCTTCCATGAAATCTTCCCCAAATTTGAAGTGATCTTTCCCTTATTTGAACCCTGAAAAGATTCTGTACCTGTCTCCTATGCACTGATTGCCTACTCTTTATTAGTTATTTGAATATGTCCCATTTCCTCTACTAGACTGCAGGCACTGTGAAGGCAGAGCTGATGCCCCATATTATCATAGTATCTCACTTAGCAACCAACAATGCCTTGTATATAGAAGGCATTCAATTCCAATTTTTTATTTCGTGATTTTTGAATCACTAATGAGAACAATATCTTAAAAACACAACTAGAAAATCCCCATCATTGGCTTTTTGTTAATGTATTCTTTGACAGAGCCCTGGCCTCAAGAGTCAGAAGAACTGATTTCTAGTCCAGGTTCTGTCATTTTGAAGTCATACGCACTTAAGAAAGTCAACAAAGCTGTGTGTCCCACCCTTCCTGTCCTATTTCATCCTCTATAAAATAGGGGTACCTGTTTATGTGCCTACCTCACATGGTTCTTGTGAAGACCAAATTAAGTCATGTAAAAGAGCCTTAGAAACTGTAAAGCATTATGGAAATGTAAAACGGCATGATTATTATTGGTTACATAGTCTTTATTCACTCAATACTATAGAACCTTTTCATGGAAGTACTGAAATGTAGGCATTCAAAAGGCTAATAACTCTTAAGATATGTGATATACAGTTATAAATAATGCTACATATTTTAATATATAAAAACAAATTAAAATTTAACCTTGAGGATTCTAAACTAATATCTATGTTTTAGTCTTGGTTTTTAAAAAATATAACATCCAGAAATGCATCTGGAAAGTTTGCAAGATGAAGCAGAATGTCTTAAATATACCCAAACTACATAGGAACATAAAACACCAACATGATTCCTATACATACCCAAAACAAAAAGAAATTTGATTTTGACAAACAGGTACAATGGTCTGGGTTTCTTTTACAAGCGCTAAAAATCATTTAATCTATTCAAGGGTTAAGATTTGACAGGTGAAAGCAAGTAAAGCAGTAAATCTTTGCTGAGCACCAAATACCAGCTCCTGTAATACTGTCTGAGGGAATCACACTTGGGGACATCTATCACTGGCACAGGATGAATGTAGCATTCTGCCCAGTTTTCAAGAATGGAATCAGCATCTGGATTTATTTCTCCTTTAAGTGGAGTCCTTTATTCCTTATTTATCATTATAAAATAGCTTTAAGATTTGTAAATTGGAACACAAATGCACAATCTTTACAAGCAACCAATGACATTAACTTCTAGATACTAGCATCCCTGGCAGCAACTTTAAGAGTGGCTAGTGAAAGTTTCCTGGGGGTACCTCATATCAAATTTACTATTGAAAGCCCTCATATCTGGTCTCATGGAAGAGCTCATCATGTATTATCGCATTCCTTTACTGGCCAATTTTTAAGAAATCTGACATATGCTGAACATACAGAAGAACCTATATTTGGCTTTGACCTCACTGTTACTTTTAACATCCATCTACCAAAAAACTAACTAAATAAATAAATAATCTTCCTCTTGGCACACCCACTCCAGTCTGACACTAGACTCAATGGCATAATCTATTAAATTCCAGACATATTGAGAGAGAACAGGAGCTGGCCTCTTAATGTCCTTATTCTGAAAATGTGAACTACGTGAACATGCTGGATCTCTTTTTCAGCGTCCTCGGAACACACTGAACTATATTAAGATACTCTGTCATTATATGCCATTGGGCTTACATGCTCAACTTTCCACAAAACCTAAGCATTGCAGATGGGCAAAAATTCAGGAGTGGGAGCAACCATGACAATGGCATCAGACAAAGAAGGAGAGTGAAGAAATAAAAGAAAGTGGGAGAAAAAACAGTAGGAAGAGAAAAAAAGGCAGATTGTTAGGGAAATGTTTGCCAGTAAGAGACCAGAGAGGATTAAAAATGTGATAATACATCACTATCCCATGGCATTTTATAGCGGGAATCCTGGAAATGAAGCCCAGGAGAAGGAAAAAAGACCTACAATCAGACAATGTTAAACTAGATGAATGGTAGCTAAACAATGAGTCAATGTAAATTAAACAGACAGAAATGAAAAATCCAAGCAGCAGTAACTTGATGGAAACAATAAAATTCTTTGAACCAAAATGTAAGACATGAATCAAAAGGGAATTTTAGAAAATCCTGGTCTGGCTTGTGCTCAAGGTACTTAACTCACAGGGTCCAAAGTGCTTTTGGGTGTTTAATTCTGGAACAGATTTTACATATGATTCACATTTTTCATTCTTTGCTCCTGTTTACTTCCCCCCTTATATCCTGTAGCAGTTTATGAAATTTCAGTAATAGATGATTATTTCAGATAGTACCTTTTCTTTATTTTATTTTTAAAAAAATAAGTCATTTAAAATTCTATGTTGTTTAACAATTTTTTATCAATAACATCTTACCTTTATTATTGTAGACATCTAAGTAATTAGGTGCCGAAAAAATTGTTATTAATGAAGGGAACCCTGTAGTTTGACTTTTTCTGTACATTCTATAGCTGCAAAACAAATAGCTTAATATGCATCGTAAAGCATCAATCATGTTTACTAAGTTTGATTTTGTATTTAAGGTGTTAATTTGGTTAAGGGAAGCACAATTCTTACCCTGCATCTTGAGCTTCATGAGCTCTAATAATCGATAACAAATTATTGTTTTGCAAAAATTCACACACTGCTGGATAGCTGTGAAGAGAAAAGAACTGTAAGTAAAGTAACACTTTGCTTTTTGAAGAATATGGCATTTTAATGTCTAAAATGTGATGTATTCCTGGGTTTTTCCCCTTACTTATAAAAATAAGAGCATCCTCGAACTGTATTGTGACTAAAGTGTTCCTGTGATTTTTCATTTCCAAAGTCTTCTGAAGGATCAGACCATAGCAAGTCACACATTGGTCCAAAGGCAGGAGGTTCTTTAAATCTATCTAACTGTGGAAGAAAGAAAAAAAGAAAGAAAGAAAGAAGAAAAGAGAAAGAAAGAACTCATCAAATGGTGAGGAGAGGATGGTAATGGGCAAGTTTTACCCACCCTGAATGCTATGTATAGCGTCCACTATTGAATAATGTTAAGACATTAACAATACATTTTTACCATAACAAATCTAGGCTACGAAAATAAGTTTGAAGATTTTTTTTAAAAAAGAAAACAGAGGAAACTATAACTAAGAAGGCCTATTTTCCCCAGTCAACCTTGGAACTAAAGAATATTAATACTTACTCTCCTAATATCATCCAGTGTGTGTATTTCTGGTGAAAGTCCACCGTGAACACAAAGAAACTGTTGGTTTAAAAGTGCAGCAAGAGGCAGGCTATCGAAAGCTTCCATACAAGCTTCATAGACTCTTTCTGAATACTTAATTTTACCTTCAGGGGAAAAAGAGAAATAAGTAGAGAATTAAATTACTACCTAAGTATTTTAAAGGCATAATATGCAAAATGAGAAATAAAATTAGACAAATGTCTTTCCCTAAATTAAGCAACAAATGTTAGCAAAATGTCATAGATTGCATTCAGATAAAATATTTTATCTTAACATTACAAAGCCAAGATAAGGCAAAACTGCAAATGGCTCAACACTTCACTTTTTTTCAACCTAGTCAAGGAGTTTAAACACATAAATGAAGGCAATGTAGTTTCAGTATTTTTAAAAATCTTGTTCTAAGGGTCTTTGGCCACTACCTTGTCAGAAGCAAGACAGATGATTTAAACTGAATTTCAACAAACTGAAGGAGCAATAAAATTTTCAAATAGGTAGTTTGATTAAAAATAATCATCATCTTTATAGTTTGCAGAGGCATGGAAAGGTTTGCTTCCATCTTTCCACTGAGGCATCCCTGAAAAGGGAAGTCAATTAGAAAGAAAAAAGCTATAGTATGACAGAAAGAATACTCTCAAAGCAAATTGTAATTCACTTTCAAGGAGGTATTATATAGAACCTATAGCTTCACCCTACCTCCAAGATATTGGATATGTTATTTGTTTTGGGAGCTGGACTAGGAGATCACATTTCATTTCTAGGGTCAAGAAGGAGAAACTTGAAAGATAATGTAGCACATTAGTTATCCAGGAAGAAAAAGACTTTTTTCTCTGTAATTTTTCTTTTTCAAAGACTTTAACATTCACTGCGAATTAGTAAGAAGCTATGAAAAAGAACATAAACATGTATAAGGTCTGAGAAAACTTAGACCAGGCCTAAAAAATAAAAACTTGAAACATCAACTCTGAATTCTAGTACAGCTCTTAAGGGACATGATGCCCTAGCAGCCAGACTGGCTCTACTGTGGGAAGCCTGGGTTCACATTCTGCCTCTGAAACACTCTTCCTATGCTGACTAACAGGATACTTCACCTCTTAGTGAACCAGGGACTTCTCTAAGCTACAGATATTCATCTGAAAAGGGAATTTCCACACCAAAACTTCCCTATGCTGAGGAAACTAAACTCAGTTCAACAAGCATTATTAAAGTGACTATTATGTCAGGCACTGTACTAGGGACTGGAAATACAAAGAATAAACAGTCCCTGACCTCAAGGAACTTACTCTACTAAGAAGAAACAATATGTACCCAGATAAGAAAGTCTAGACCTGAGGGAAAAAAAAAACAACTGTTCCTCCTTAGAGAAGAGCTTATAACCATTAGATGTATTACTATTGGAAGTGTGGAAAGAAATAGGAAAAACTTTATAGACTGGCAGACTTAAAACTACGTAGAAAGCTAACCCCCTATAGGATGGGCAATGGGTTTACACTTCCTGAGACAGTCAACAGAAGTATGGGGGAGGAATGTGAGGATTCCACCAAAAATTTGCTTGAGTTTATTCTTTTGGACTGTGCTTTATTTTTCTTTTTTCTCAAAAATAGTTTTAACATTATTCCTAAACACATGAATTTTTTAAAAATTTAATACAGAAATTTTGAAGCAGAATCCACTAAATCCTTTAGAACTCTTTAGAATCTTCAAGTTGAACACCTTTGGACACATCAATTCTGCAAAGTAAAAGTCTTCAGAACTACCATTACCCAAGTAATTTACCGAGGAGAAATGAGATACAAATCTTCTGGCAGTACTCACATTCCTGCTTAAAGGTGAAATATTCAGTAAGGTGTCTGCATTCATGGTTGCCTCTCAAAAGAAATAATGTGCTTGGGTAGAGAATCTTCAGGACCCATAAATACAAGACACACTGCAAAATAAAATGTTTCCGTTTAGGATTTTTGTACAAGATTTACTAATGCAATTACTCGGTCAAAAGAACTTTACCATGTTCTGCCTGTTTTACTCTTACTCATTATCTAGTGATTAGGTCTAGAAATGGCTACAGTTTGTTAATTGTTCAAATGAGAGGGCCTGCTGTCTCCTCTTTTGGAATGAATGTAAGCTAATACAGGGAAGGAATCATATCTTGGATATATTCTCTACCCAGAACAGTACCTTGAATAAGGTGGGTATTTATTATCTAACTAAATTAACTAAAAAAAAGTTATTTCTTTTAAAAAGTTATTTTTAAATAACTTGACTGCATATAGGAAAAATACTTTTCTATGGCATGTGTGATTATGCCATCTGATTTATACAAGTGGATTTTATTAAACACAACTCGCTGGAAGAAGCAGCATTTATTCATTTACTACTTCATTTTAGAAAAATAATCACAATTTATAAAATCACATGCAAGGAAAAAAACAATAAACCTCATTTGAAAAGCCTGAATCACCTCAAAAATGTGTAGAGATGCTCACACATTTTGTTCATGTAAAGAAAAAAAGTATAATTTTAAAATAGCAGAGAACTCCATAAGGCCATTTACGCTGTGAAGAATGTTTGTTTTGGTTCCTTGCTATGTAACTTTTATAACAACATATAGGCAAGGGTCAGCTTTGAAACCCTCTAATGAAAATTAGTAACACACACACACACACACAGAAAAACACCTAATTACCTCACCAAGCTTCCTGAAGTAAAAACATTTCACCACTTTCTCTCTGTGGATGTGGGTGTGAGTGTGTATTGGGGGGGGGGGGGAGTCCCCCTAAAGTTTTTTGAAGATTAACTACTTTTTATTTCTCTGAAGCACTAAGATTATTCAGGGCTAAAAGGGAAAGGAAGTAACAAAGTCCTGGATTAAAAGGGGCTGGGAGAGGCAGGATGGATTCCAGTGCTACCAGTTGCATTTTGGGAAACTAGTAATCTTTAGGGTGAGGCAACATTAGTGGCAACTGGACTGAAAATCTACCAGATAAAAGTTCTGAAAGCTATTAGCAGGCCAAAACCTACTATCTAGGCTTCGATTCTTAAAATCTAGTCAACGCTCAGATTCTTAGAAACTAGCCAATACTTCGCAGACTCCTAGATTCCTCAAGAGTCTGGCAATATGGCAGATCTTTAATAAATCTTGTCTTTGGCTGAAAAAAAAGAAACCAAAAACTAAAAACCAAAAAACAAAAAAACCCTACTATCTAGGGATCTCTCCTTGAATTTATGTTTGCTACACTTTTCAAAATGAATTAACATAATGTAAAATCAGATGCATCAAGGAAACCTTAACTGTTCGGGGAATGGTCGAAGTCCAAACAATAAATGTACTGTTCAAGATCTGTATCCTCAGTGTGGTATGGCAGAAAATCAGGAGATCTGTGTTCAAGTTCTGGTCCTGACACTTACAATAAATAAAATTAATTTAATTTTTCTGAGTCTCCGATTTCACATTCTACTTACTTCATAGGATTACTGTGAGCAAAGTGTTTTGTAAACTCTAAAGTGTTATGTAAATGTGTCTTATCAAATAAAGGTAACATCTTATTCAAATCAACCCACTGAATAGCCACAGGGACAACCTTCTATTTCTGATCAATAATTCACAGTAATTCAGGAAACCAGAATCAGAGAGATGAATAGCATTAGTTCTTCAAGGGCAACAGATTGCTTACAATTTCCATTCAGAAAAATAGAAACTAAGGCTACGAGCAGAGAAGCAATGATGTCCTGAAAGATTAAACCAGTGGCTTTATCAAACCAAAGTTCAGGATGAGGAGTGGTACCAAAAAATCAATTTATAAATATTTTGGAAGAACTTTCTCCTAGAAGTTATGTGAAGATAAGTGGGGCAACGCCTTTGGCAAAATCAATGATTGTATCTGGTTATATACCTCTATGCTAAAATAACCTCTGTCCACATAATCGCCAAGAAAGAGGTATCTTGTGTTAGCAGGGGATCCTCCCACTTCAAACAGCTTCATGAGATCAAAAAACTGGCCGTGGATGTCACCGCACACTGGAATGAGATGATAATCACAGACAGCAAATTAAGAAGAAGAGAGAAAAATGGAAGCCTCTAAGTGTTAATTTTCCCTGTACAGCAGAATTTGGAAGTTGAATGAGATAAGAGAAGCCTCACGAGAAATTCAGGATGGGCCTATGGAGGTTATAAGGGTGGCTGTTGTCATCTGTTCACAGACTCAACATATGGAAACCAGGTAACAGAAACACAGAGTTACTCCATGAGGCTTGCAGGGAGCCACAGAACTGTCCACCTCAATGTATCATGTACTTCCTGGGAAGTTCCTCTTAAGGAAAACAAAGACAAGTCCTACTTTTGAGATAAAAACAAAACAGTGAAATTAAAATTATCTTCTAGTCAAGGGGGGAAGGTGGGCAGGGTACATGTGCCAGCAAGATGTAATAGAAAGAACAACGGATTCAGGTTTCAGTCCCAGGTCTGTAACTTACTACTTATCTAAGTGGCTGTGTGTAAGTCACTCCTGGGTCAGGCTCATAATCATGGTGCGATCCTCACTTAGCTCTTCACTCTCTCCCTCTGGTCCGCTGTAAAATCTTGCCATTTCTATCTCTGTGGCACCTCTCCAATCAAACTCCTCTCCACTCATCACTTCCCACCTAGATCACTGCAACTTCTTCCTCCCTGGTCTTTCCTTCTCAAATCTCTCCCCGCTCCCGTCCATCCTGAACCTGCTACCAGAGTGATTTTCCTCCTGCGCCCACCTGACCAGGGCGCTTCTCATGCCACCACTCCAGGGACTTCCAATTTCTTCTCTCTGTGTGGCCTCCAAAGCCCTTCACCACCTCATGTTCCTGTTGCACGAGATATGACACTCATCCTACGCTCCTCCATCCTGACAAACTGGTTCCTCACTCACAGAACTCCATCTCCTGTCTGGATGCCTTTGAGCTCTCTGTCCCCCATGTCTGGAATGCCCTCCTGCTTTACCTCCACATCACTGAGTCCCTTTCTGCTTTAAAACATAGCTCAAGTACCATTTGCTACAGGAAACCTTTTCTGGTTCCCCTAACTGCTAGAGCCCTCTCTCCCAAATTCTTTTTTGTTCAACTCCCTTGTACATATTGCACAGTGGATAGAGTACTAGGCCTGGAGTCAGGAAGACCTGAGTTCAAATCCAGCCTCGGACATCCGGCCCCAGTGGATGACACTGGGCAGATCACTCAACTTCTGTTTGCCTCAGTTTCCTCAACTGCAAAATGGGGATAATAACAGCACCTACCTTGCAGTGTTGTTGTTAAGGATCAAATGGGATATTATTTGTAAAAAGAGTTTAGCACTGTGCCTGGCACACGGTGCTACATAGATTCTCATTATGCTGTATATATTTATATATTACTTCATGTCTCCCCCATTAGAATGTATAGTCATTGTGAATAGGAAATTTCATTCTTCATACTTATGCCTCTAGGACAATGGCTGGCACACAGTAGGTGCTTAATCAATGCTTCCTGCTTAATAGTAAATAGAAGACAATATTTAGAAGCCATGACCTCTGACTCCAGATCCAGTTATACCACACTCCCTGAAAACTGAAGTATAAACATATAAGGCCGATGACTGACCCCCCCAAAAAAAGTTTGCTAAGAGGCATGTATTTTAGACTGTAACTTCTACTTTACATTATTTCCTTAAATATTATGACAATGTTCTGGAAAAACTTAATTTCAACATCACTGTAAAACAAAATGTTATTTAAGATGAAAACCTCACTGAATTCAATTAATCAAATATTTACCTTTAATGAAATTAAAGTTGAAAATAGTACCATTACCTGTAATTGGAGCTTCTACTTCTATCATGGTTTTCTCTCTCCGAAGGATGGCAGCACCCTCATTAATAATTCTAAGTGCAATTTCTTCATCGACCCGACCTTCTTTTACCAAGTGATTCTTTAAAACATCAACCCTTGGTATCCCATCCATATCAAATACTTCTTCAGATGTCAAGCGGTGAGTTGGAGGGAAAGGGACAGCTGTAATTTTTTAAAAGAATGAAAACATAACCACTACTGATAGCATTGCTATTAACACCCTCCATTATCCTCTCTTTTGCTACCATCGCAAAGAAGTGGTCCTTCTTCTTGCCAAGGTAAATCCTTCAGGTTGTGCTTTTGATCTCATCCTCTCCCCTCTCCTCCAGGAACTCCTCCTTCCTCAAGCAAGTCCCTTCCTCATTTTGAGTCTGCCATTATCTACTAGCTCCTTCCTTGAATACCAGAAACATATGTAGAGCTCTCTCAGCCTTTGAAAAAAAAAACAAAAAAACACTTCACTCAACTCAACCTAACATATAAGAGTTGTTTCCCAGATAGACATGTAAGCTCTTTGAAGACAATGATCGTTCCTCTTTGTCACTGCATCCCCAGTGCAGTGCCTGGCAAATAAGGTTTAACAAGTATTTGCTTGCTTGATTTCCCAGGTATGCTGTAAAGAGTCATCTATGCTTGCTGCTTCTACTTTCTCAATTACCACTAACTTTTCAACTCCTTGTGATATGGCTTCTAACTCAACTTGACTCAATGGCTCTTTTTTCTTAGTCTTCGTTCTATTTGACTTCTCTGTAGCTTTTGGTGCTATTGATCACTCCTCCCTTCCTCCTGGACACTCTCCTCTTCTCAGCTTTTATTACATTCTTCTCTCCTGATTCTCCTACCTATCTTCAATCACTTTCACTATATTATCATCATTGTAACCACACCTCCTGACAGTGAGTGTACCCCCCCAAGATTCTGTCCTGAACCCTGTTCTCTCTATATACTCTCTTGGTGAGCTCATAAACTCTCAGAGGTCTAACTATCTCTGTGCAGATAACTGCCGGGTCTATATTAGCCTAACCTTTCTCTTGAACATCAGCACCAAATTATCAATACAAAATCACCAACTACCGGTTGAACATTTAAAAAAAAGAGAGAGAGGAGTATTAGGCAAATAACATTTTAGTATTATTATGAAAATACTTTTGACTTTCCAGACTTGACCCCTTAAAGAGTCTTAGTTTGAGAATCTCTAGCTTAGGCCATTGTATACTAGACTGAACTTTCTGGACTTTTTTCTTCCCCTTACCTCTTAAAATTTCTAGCTTCCTTCAAAGTTTAAAAGAGGTTCCACCTCTTACATCAAACTCTTCCAGTATCTCCCAGTTATAACTTTCCTTTCAGTCCTCAAATTATCTTGTATTTAGTAGAATGTAAGCTCTTTTAGGGCAAGAACTGTTTCTTTTTTCCCCCAGCACACAATAAGGAGCACATAATAAGTACATAATGTTTAAAATGCTCAGTTAAATTAATTATATAGGGCCCTTTGTCCCATTAATAAATGGGTCCTGATTACTATGCTTAAGTTCTTTTGTCTACTTTTTACAATTTTCCTATTTCCTCTCACTTGAACTTCTACTTGTCCATGTCCCCTCAGAGAAACCAGATAATCAAGTTTTTCAGAATTATATTTAAAGTAAAAGCAAACAACTGAATGAAGGACTGGAGAGTTCTAAGAGCAAAGTGAAATGTATTGTGATATCTATTTTTGCTGCTCAAGGGTCACTTTTTTGGGGGGGGGCCTTATTAAGGGGATTCAGCTACATTTGGTACTACTGAGGCTGTTTAGAAAAGATGCTATAATACAAAAATGGTTTTAAAAATTAATTTAGAATGAGTACTGTGTTCAAAAGAAAATCACCCCAAAGTAGATGGGATCAAATAAGAACAGACTGTTACAAAAATGGTTAAGTGGATAGGTAGAGGAAGAGAGTAGAAGTGAAAAATGGGATATCATTAGCTGCTGAATAATAATAATAATATTAATAAAAATCTCACATTCGCTGACTTGGAAAAACTATACGTATAACACTACCCTTTTAAGAATGCAAGATGAAATGACAGAGAGATGCTAACCATCTCTAAAATAATTTGAAATCACCAATCCCTCTAGCTTTTCCTTGAGATTCATCAAGACAGAAACCTTGAAGCTACTTATTTTCTTTTCACTGCAAACACATTTATTTCCATTATTGCTGACAGGAACTGGAACAAGGCTCAAGGAAATACATTTTGTTCTCTCTATGCAATTTAGCTTTATTGTAACAAAATAAAAACTGTTGCAAATCATTTTTCCCAACTAAAAATTAAACAATATACCTAGATCTGAAATTTTCAAATGCATTAGAATATACAAGTTTAAAATAAAATTATTCTGAAATAAACTAAAAATATTTTTTGGTAGAAATGTTAATAAAATATTTAATAGAAATGTTAACAAAAATTAAAAGGTCAAACACTTCTAAAACATAAATTTCTCACACTGAAATGGGATTCAACGTTCTCATCAAGCTATGAGAATAGAGCTAGTTTTGATTCAGGAAGCTACATTTATAAGCCTGATCAGCTCATGAATATTCAATAACAACCAGAGCTCAAGATCCGCTGAGGTTGTATTCTGTTCAAAATACAACTTTTAACAGCACACCTGGGACCTTACAAAGAAAGCCACAGGTATTTCTCTTCATCTTTTACTCCCCTGTCTCATCTCATAACTATCCAGTTACAAAGTCCTAGCTCCTTTGTAATGTTCCTTGCATCCATTTCTTCCTTTCCATTTTCATAACTACCTACAACCTTAGTCTAGGACCTTCTGAACAGTTTACTATAATGTAATTGGTCTCCCTGCTTCCCATCTCTCTCCTCTCTAATGAATCCAGCAAACTATTTACCTAATTAATCTTCCTAAACCACTAATTCTGTCACTCCCCCACTTGAAAAACGTTCCACAATGCCTAAAATCCAAACTCTTTAGTCTAATATTCAAAGGATATGTACAATCTGATGAGCGCCACAACCACCCTTCAAGCCTTATCACCTACATTCCCAAATATAAAACCTTGCTCCAAGTAAAATGCTGAACCACTATTCCTAGAACTTGAATTAGTTTTCCAACTGTTTCTTCCCATACCTTTCCTGCTCATCCTCTTCACCTATCCATATTCTACCCATCCTTCAAAGCCTGGCTCAAGTTCCACATTGTCTACAAAATCTTTTGTTAAGCACAAAACCCTGGGATGACTTCTATTTCCCCTGAACTCTTTTCTATTCCTCTTATTTGGCAATTAATCCTATGCTTTGGAGATCTCTTGCACTATTTAAGTCATTGCATTTATGCCTTGAATCCTTAACTAGATATAATAAGCTCCTAGAGGATAACAGCTATCTTATAGTGTGTTATCTCCCTCTTAGTGCCAATTACTGTCTTTTGCACATAGTAGGAGCTTAATAAAAACTGTTCATTGATTAATATGCCAAAGTTAATTACATAAATCATATACGGATACCCAATTAGCTTTGTTTAACTGCATATTTAGTGAATATGCATCTAGGCATATTAACAATTATTACATGTCTAATTCCAATGTATATCTTTATAATGAAATGAGGCTGTGAAATTAGTAACAAAAGAAATACAGGTATTGGTCTCATTTAGTAAATCAAAGTTTCACCTAATGAGACTCCTCCTTAAAGATCTGGCCAATTTGGTCAATAGATGTAGAACCTGAAGATCTTTCCTCTCTACTTAACAACTATGATTTCTTCTTGGCATCTTCACCATAGAGTTCTCTCCCTTTTTATTTTTCACACACATTCTCTGGTGCTTTACTTTGCCTGAGACACATGGTACTTAGGACTTATTTTAATTGGGTTAATATTTCAATGGGGATAGGACAAAGAAAATCCTAAGGTTTATTTACTTCAGATTTTTAAAAATCAGTATCAAAAATGTATTTTGAAATAAAAATTAACATTTAAAAGTGATTCAGAAAGATGCGCTTAAATGAAGCAGTGTAACTAACTTTAGCGACATGAGCCTAGGCACCTGTCAGCCTATATGAAAACTAACAATCTTAGTAAAGCTAAGAGCATGGGAGAAGCCTGCTAAGTGACTTCAACATTATAAAAAATGCAGCCTGCTACAGAAGCCAAAAGTATCGCAGGATCCTTCATATGCAAATAAGTTTTAAAAAACAATGCATACTTGCAGCCAAAGTCAGTCAACAAGCATCTGTTAGGCCAGGCGCTGTGCTAAGCAATGGAGACAGAAAAGCCCCCAAAACCCACAGTCCCTGCTCTTGAGAAGCAGTCTAAGCAAGGACAACATAAACATTGAGGTACATACAAGCTATATAAAAGGCTATATATAAAGGTGATCTGCAAGAGCCTGAAGGTATTAGAAACTAGGGAGACTAGGAAAAGTATCCTTTCCTCCCTGGTAAAAATAGGATTTAAGCAGAGTGGTAGAGTATGGAGAGCTCATGGCAGGGAACAAGGCATTAAAGAGAGGCCAGGTTATGAAGAGCTTTAAATGCCAAATAGAGAAATTTATGTTTGATCCTGGAGGAAACAGGAAAAGAGATGATAAGGGCTTAAACTAGGATTGTGGCTCTGAGTGGTGAGGGGATATATGAGAGATGCTGTGAAGGTGGGGGGCAAAGATCTGGCAACAGACTGGATATACGGGGTGAGAGTGAGGAGTCAAGGACGGCAAAGGCTATCGTCCTGCGTGACTGGGAGCACGGTGGTGCTCTGCACAGTCATACTAAAGTCATACTAAAGTTCAAAAGGAGGGAGTTGAGTTCCTTTCAAAAGGAAAGTTGAGATCTATTTTTGGACTTGTTGAGTTTGAGATACCTATCCAGTTCGAAATGTCTAAGAAGTAGTTGGATGTGTGTGATTGTGGTGCAGCAGAGAGGATAGGGCAGGACATATGGATAGTGAGAAAGACAGAAGCCTACATGTAGGGACCACGAGCATAGAGATAATAGCTGAAACCACTGAAGCTGATGAGATAATACCGAGTGAAAAGATAAGGGGCCTATGGGCAGATATTCACAGTTAGGGGGCATGAAATAACTAAGGAATCAGTAAAGGAGACTGGGGAACAGTTAAGACAGATAGGAGGAGAATTCAGAGACAAGTGTCACAAAAAACACAGAGAAGAATATCTAGAAGAAGAAAAGTAAAGAAAGAATATCTAGAAGAAGAAAAGTAAACATGTCAAATGTTGTAGGTCAAGGAGGATTAGGAACGAGGAAAAGTCATTAGACTTGGCCAATGAAAGATCACTAGTAACTTTGGAGAAGGCAGTTTCAGTTGAATGATGAGGTCAGAAGCCAGATTGCAGAGGGTTTAGAAGAATGAGAGGAAGTGGAAACCCTAGCTGTGGTTGGCTTTCTCAAAGAGTTTAGTCATGAAAGAGAGGAGAATATGGACTAACAGATAGTGAGTTTGGTTGGAACAAGTACAGATTTTTTTTAAGGATGATGGGGAGATGAGGTTGTATCTGCAAGGAGAAGAGAAGGAGCCAGTAGATGGGGAGAAGCTGAAGATAAGAAGAGAGTTGGGATGATAGTTGAAGTAATTTGCTGGAGTTAAGTGGAATAGTGAATCAATCAAGGAGGAACTGGATACTTGTTTTGCTGCAGTGAAGGCCCAGTAGAAATTAAATACCATAAATTTTGTAGTGGGCCAAATCAGCACGGACTGGACAGAAGAGATAAATAGTCCTAATTCAGAAAATACAGAGAAAATAAAATTTAGGCCATCATCACGGCAAGTAGAAAATGAAATGGGGGCAGCTAGGTGGCGCAGTGAATAGAGCTCTGGCCTTGGAGTCAGGAGGACCTAAGTTCAAATGTGACCTCAGACACTTGACACCTACTAGCTGTGTGACCTTGCGCAAATCACTCAACCCCAACTGCCTAAGCAAAAAAAAAAAAAGAAAGAAAGAAAATGAAATGAAAAGTGAGGTTATGATGTCAGTTTCTTGCTCAGAAGACTGGGATAAAACAGATATAGAAGTTCCATCACCATTCACTTCCAGTTCAGTCACTGAACCAGGTTAAAGAACTTAAATAACTATAAGTAATTGATATCGATACCACAGAATAATTTATATTCACAACTTTGTGAAGTACTCCTACTCCCTTATTCTCACTCCCATTTTACAGATGAGGAAACTGATAGAGAGGTTAAGAGACTTACCTTAGATTATGGAGAGAGTAAAGACAGCGCCAGGACTCAAACCCAAGCTTCCAGATACCCTAGCTAAAAGCCTCCAGATAAGGGGGAAATCCTACTCAATGACAGAATGGACTAAACAACCTCTAGAAAGAACACATTTCAGCTTCATGAATCTGTGTGCCCTGCCTATGAAGCAGAGAGTGAACAGAACCAATACTAGGTAATTAGGATAAAACCCAATGTTTTCCTAGTGTTTTGTAGGGGAAGGGGGGACACGGAAATAAAGAGATAAATATAATGTTTTCTGTTTGAAACACCCAATCAACAGTGGTATGGCAGGTTGTAAAGCAGAAATGCACTCAAGGCCCCTAATGCACACACAGGTACACACACACCCATCACTATAAAGAACTGGTCTAATTTTATTTTTTCCAGGTTCTTCTTTCCTGTTTCTTGAGTACAGGAAGAGGCAATTATTTAACAGAACTGTTCAGAAGGTATATACTCTCACCCAATCAGTCTACATTAGTTTTCTACAGAAAGCTGAATTTGATCTTAGCAAGTAGCTTAAGCTTTCCTTAATGGGATCAGTGCAGCATCTGCTTTAATTAGCCTGGGACAGAAAGGTCAGGGGGACTAACCCATAATCAGCTGCATGAATTAACCACAAATTACATAGGTGACATTCTTTTCAGTTATACCTGTTTCACAGTAGAATCCCATGCTTTTATACTTCATGTCAAATATTTTTCTTGCACATCTAGCATTAACATACAGAGAATGCTATAACTTTCAAAACCTGCACAACCAAACATAGTCCTTCTGAGTCTAAAAATTAACACTGAAGCAACAAGTATTTATTAGATGCCTTCTGTGTGTCAAGCACCGTGTGCTAGGCACTAGAAATACAAATACAAAGAATGAAATAATCCCTACTGATAAGAAGACCAACATTCCATCATAGTAATCAACATAGTAACTCCATTAGTGAGGATATTTAGATTAACTATTCTTCAATGATTTCTCAATTACAGGGGACTACATTAATCACAATGTGCATATTCCATTCTCAAATGACCATGACATTAGGTCTAAAATCAGAATTTGTAAAAACAAACAAAAAAACTTGCAGGAATATTGAAAAGATATGGTGTACATTTTAAAACTGCATACATAACACAGAAAAAAAAATATTTTAAAAGAATATTCCTGAGTTAGATGACATGGCAAGTTAGAAAAAGGATAAGAAGAGGTTCTAGTTAGTTTGATATTATTTTCTCCAGTTGTCAAAAACAGCATATATCCTAATTCTAAAAGAAATATGGTTATAAATGGAAAGTAGGAATGCAAATGAAATTTTAAACTCTTCTTCTTAGCTTTGCTGCTCCCTATCAGCAAATACATCACGATGACATAATTATTAAGAATATAATGAAAACCTGAAAATGAAAAATCTTAAAGCTTTTCTGAACCTATCTATATGGCTGAAGGTCTCAGTGAACTGTGGTAAAGTTAGGGTGTTCAATATGTTCAATAAGCAGAACATAAGAGTGTTAACTAGTACCACTCCCGAACATTTGCTTTAGGCCAGGAACCCTAGATGTCTGAGAGATACCATGAGAAAATGACAGTTGTCACAGAAGAGGCTCCACATACCATGGTCACAGAAGGGACACAGATGAGCAACTAAGATCCATTATTCATTGGGCAAACAATGAAATTCCCTGCAGAAGTAATATTCGTATCCTATGTTCTTAATGCAAATGTCCTCTGCTCTGTGTCAACCACACTTTAAAATCATCTCGGAGAAAGAGCACAAACTAGAAAATGAACTATCTCAGCTACACTAATAAATCTTAATGAGTCTGACTTCCATGATATAAGCAGAAAAAAGAAAGCATCACCATACATACAAAGGATGGGTGGGTTCACAAATCGAAGGAAAGCACAAATTCAGGCTGCAGGAATGTAACTACCCTAATCTAATATCCCTGTCAGAGTATCTAGGGACTACAGTGAGCAGGCAGAAAGAAAATTAAGCAGTAGCTCACAAAAAGCCTCACCTTGTAAAACGCTAGAGCTGTATGCTTCTTCCTAGGGGTATTGCAGAAATGAACCAAAATCACTAGCTCAGTCTGAAGAGAGTAGTATCTGAGTCCAAACAGGCCTTAAAAGATTTTATCTGGGTCAGGGCACTGTTTTCCTGCCGGTGAAAGCCTTAACCACCCAGAAGACAGGAAGAATTATCTTCTTCAGAATCTTAGGGTTACTAACTCCATAAAGGCCTTCAATAGTTCCTTCTAACTTTTCTACCCTTCGATGATTGGGCTTTGAGGACCCCTCCTGGCATCTCACCAAATCAAGCGGATGCTCTGGCTAAACTAGACACAACGTTACCCTCGGACATACTCTACATAAACACAGGCATTATTCCCCTCAAGAGTTACACTTGGAAAACAGGTATTGAGAGCCAAAATCTGGGGTTGTAAAATCCAACTGAACAAAGGGAAATTTTTTTTTTTTAATTAAGGACTTTAGGTAGACATTTGTTCAGATTTGAAATCCCGGCCTGGTCTAACACTCAGCATTTAACACAGAAGAAAATGGCATGTTGTGTTATCAATTTTTCAAAAGAAAGAGAAACAAAGTAATCAAATCAATGTGGACAATTTTAAGATGCTTGTAGTTTACTGGCGTGGCCGCACCACAAATGAAGGCAGGGAAATTATCCCATTTCCCCACCTCCTCCACCATCACCCCCACCACCACACAACACCACACACACAAACACACAATCTCTGAGGTTGACATTCCCATGGGGGTTTAGAAATATACATGGCAAAAAAAATCACCCCCACCTCCGCCCCACAGGGCAGCAGGATAACTTTTCCAGCTCAGGGCCTCTGCTGACCGAGCCCTGGGGACCCCCTTTGGCCCCTCACCAAGTGAGGTTCGGCTGACAGCGCTGACAGCTCCCCCTCAGCTCCAGCTCCCGTTCCTGCCGCCCCCCGCTAGGCCCCGGCCGCGCTCACACCCCGATCGCCCGGCTCCGCCAGGACCCCGCGTGACCCCCCACGGCTCCCGTTCTACCCCACGCTGGGCCGGCCAGGCCGCACCGAGGGCCGGGGCGGGAGGAGGAGGCTGCAGCCGGGACCGGGACCTGCCTGGGGGGCGCCAGGTCCTCCGGCCTCGAGCCGACCACCCCCTCCCGCGCCAGTCAGTCACCCGCCCTTCCGGACCCGCTCGCTCCCCGGAGGCGGCCAGACGCCTCCCTCCTCCTCCTTGGCCCCGCTCCCGGCGCTTCCTCAGCCTCTCACCTTTGACTACGCGGTCTGCCCCGGGCGGGGGCGGCGGCGGCGGCGTCCGCGCCGGCTCCGGGGCGGCCATGCTCGGCCCTGGGCTCTGCTCAGCTGGGGGGCCGGGCGGGGTCGGGGGCGGGGGCGGCGGCTAGCAGGGCCTAGCGGCAGCGCCGCCGGGGAACATGGCGGAGCCTCTCTCCTCCCAGCGCGGGGGGACCGACCGGCGTGCACCGCGCGGGCGTGGGCGGGGGCTGGGCGCGTTCGAGGGACCGGAGCAAAATTACCGACCGCAGGGGAAAAGGAAAAAATAACCGGGCCAGTCCCGAGGTGAGGGGTCGGGATAAAGTTCCTGCGGGCAGCGGAGCCTCGCGAAGGCTCGGAGGGGAGGAGACAGACTAGTGCGGGAGGAGAACTCGGTTGAAACTGGGTCTCCTGCGCGTCTCTCTGGCTCCCTAGAGCTCAGTGCTTTGCCTCTGCGGCTTTTTGCCAACAACTTATCCTGGCCATAGCTCAAGGGTGCACAGTTGTTAGCGCATCTTCTTCCCGTTAGACTGCAAGCTTGTTGAGGGCAGAGACTCCCTTTGGCCCTTTTCTTTTTTCTGTATCCTCGGCGATTTACTAATTTACAAAGGCTGACACGCGGTGAGCAGAAAAGTGAGCTGACGAAAACAATTTAGGAGATGCTAGTTTATTCGACCTACAAAGGTTTTGAAAAAACCAAATGAAAATTTCTATAAAAGGATTTGCAACGGTGAAGAACCGAGCTATTAGAGTCCAGGCTGGAACAGCCATAATCGCGAGCACCTTGGAGGTATGCAAAGTGCTTTTCCAATGTTGCCTTTGATCCTCTAGACAGTCCTGGGAGGGAGGGAAGGGCTATTATCCCCATTTTACAGTTGAGGAAACTGTAGCAGACAAATTGAAGACAGGCACACAGCTAGCGAGTGTCTGTGAATTAAGTCCCTGATTCCAAGTGCAGATCTTTAACCTTAGTTCCCCTGGTTTTTGTTGTTGTTGTTGTTTATTTGCTTGCTTATTTTGGTAACCCTAACTCTAGTAACTGCAAGAATGAGTCAGGCTCTAGGAAAGCGTTTCAGCTACTGAGACTGGAGGAGAGAGGACCCAGTTGCTAGTGGCTTCCCTCAGACATTTACCTTACAAGCATGCTTGTATGGATTCTGGATAATGGAAGATACTCTGGAGCTTTCCCAGTCACCATCGGGAGTGAAGCAGGGCTGTGCTCTTTTTCCCTTGCTTTTTAGCATGATGTTTTCATTGGATGTTGTCAGATACCTTAAATGAAGACAAAAATGGCATCAAGGTTGGCTGCCGTACTGATAGTAAATTATTTAGCCTGAAAAGGCTTCAAGCCAGGACCAAAGTGGCGGGAGAGTTGGTGCTCCACTTTTTGTTTGGAGATGATTGTGCACTCAATGCAGCCTCTGAGGCTGAGGTGCAACAGAGTATAGATCGACTCTCTGCTGCTTGTGCTAATTTTGGTCTCACGATTAACACCAAGAAAACAAGAGATTCTCCACTAGCCAGCACTACACCATCCATACATGGTACCATCAGTTACATATAGCAAATGAAAAAATTTTGAATGGCTATGGATAAATTCACATAACGTGGCAGTATGCTTTCCAGGGAAGTATCGGTAGATGATGAGGCTGACAAACGCATTGTCAGAGCTACATCAGTATTTGAGAGGCTCCAAAGGAAAGTATGGGAGACAAGATATATTAGACTGCTTACCAAGTAGAATGTCTACTGAGTCATTGTGCTGACCTCATTGTTGCATGCTTGAGACCTGGACAGTCTACCAGTGCCAACCCAGGAAACTGAATCACTTCCATTTAAATTATCTTAGGAAGATTCTGAAGACCACGTGGCAGGATAAGGTACTAGACACTGAGGTCCGTTTTTGAGTTGAACTTCCAGCCATTCAAACTCTACTGCAGAGAGTACAACTATGATGGGCTGGTCAGGTTGTTTGAATGCCAAAGGTACATTTGCCTAAAAGACTATTTTATGGAGAACTCATGCAAGGGAAGTTATGGGAGACACTGGCACAGAACTCCCCAACATGGTATGCCTGAATCAAAGAAGGCGCTGTATTGTGTGAGCAAAACAGAATTGCAGTAGCTCAAAACAAACGTGAGATGTGCAAATTTAGAGACATCTCCACCCCAAATGTTCATGTGGACTATTTGTGCCCGACCTGTGGTAGAGCCTTCTGAGCTCCTATTGGTCTGATCAGCCCCAGTTGGACACATGGTACCTTGACCCCAACATAGTGATGTCAGTGAGCTCCATAGGGTCTTTTTGTGTTTTTGCCTTCCTTTGTTTAATAGCATTTAGGGAGCCCTTTGAAAAGAATGAAGATTTCAGAATGGCCCCATTTAATTCTACAATGTGGATTTTGCCTTCATTATTCAACCAAAGTTCACCTCTCTTAAGTTACCAATGTTCTCTTAATTGTTAAGTCTCAGTGGCCTTTTCTCGGTCCTCATACTCCTAGAGCACTCGGAAGCCTGTGATGCTGTGGGCCACTCTCTTTTTCGTATTCTCTTCTTTCTTCGTTTTTGTGACCCTGCTCTCTCCTAGTTCTCCTCTTACCTGTCTGATCCTTTGCAGGATCACACATGTTAAACATGGAAGTCCTCCAAGGTTCTGTCATGGGCCCTCTTTTCTTCTTTCTCTGTACTTTTTCACTTAACCTCATCAACTCCCATGGTTTCAATGATCATCTGAATGGAGATGATTCTCACATCTACTTATCCAACTCTATCCTTTCTCCCACCCTCTAGTCTTGCATTTACAAATGCCAGTTAGACATTTCAAACTGAATGTGCTGGACAGAATTCATTTTCAATTAATCTATTGTTCTTTCCATTGACATTGTTGTAATCTTAGAGTGCTGGGCTTGGAGTCAGGAAGATTCATCTTTCTGAGTTCAAGTTTGGCCTCCGACACTTACTAGCAGTGTGACCCTGGGCAAGTCACTTAATTGTTTGCCTGTTTCCTCATCTGTAAAATGAACTGGAGAAGGAAATGGCAAACCACTCCAGTATCTTTGCCAAGAAAACCCCAAATGGGGTCATGAAGAGTTGGATAAAATTGAAAAAAACGACTGAGCAGATTTTAATATTCTAAATAGCTCTATGTCAGTACTTGTCTCAGACTAGGTCCTCCTGACAACAGGAACAATAATACATGAAGTTTTTTTATATGGTGGTGATAAGCCATCCTAGAAGATGGGAAGCTCTCAAGAATGAAATTCTGAAGACACAAGGGGAAACAATTCCAGTGAAGAAGACAAAAGGGAGCTGTCTAAAGAGACCAGTGTGAGTATACAGAGAACTCAACAACCAAAGGCAGATAAAGTCCTTGGTGCAATGATTTTTTCATTCTTTGTATTTGTATATACAGGACCTAACACACACAGTCGGTGCTAATTGTTGATTAATTGATTCATGGACAAAAGAAATAGAACAGAGGATAAATGACATCTCTATAAGAAAAGTGTCAGGAGTGATCAGACTGAGTGGCAGTTAGCCATGACAGCTAAGGACAACAAACAAGGTGTGTTGGTTTGGTTTTTTTTTTTTTTAAAGAAATTATGGAGAAAAGAGCACCATATAAAGGTTATATCTGCTAATGGGGAGGGCCCAGGGTGGGTTGTATGAGGCAATAACCTATTACAGAGCTTTTTTTTTTTTTTTTTTTTTTTTTTTTTACTTGGCTCCTCTGCCAAGGAGATGATCTTTGGACTGGAAAAACAGACTACAGCTAAAAGGGAGTTGATATCCAAGATAAACTCGAGAGTTTAAACTTCAGAGAGTAAGAGAGCAGCCCTTTGATGAGTTCAAGTCACCTGGCTCATATAACTACATCTTTGTGATACTTACATGTGATTAAGCCACTGAGTGATTTTTGAACATATTTTGAAATGACAGTGAGTAGTTAGGAAATGAATCAGTGCTCACAGAGAGCATGGTTTCATCAAATATATGTCAGGACTGAGCTATAGAGATTACCCAAATTTTAACAAATAATATACTTGTCTTTCATGCAATTTTTATGGAAAAGATGGAGGTATAAACTATAGGATAGTATAATTAGCTGAATTTGAAACTAGGAAGGAGGTCTAAATAGAACTTCTCAGGAATCTTAGCTTGGTTCTGTTGTTAACATTATCATCAATGATTTGGACTAAGGTGCAGATGGCACACTTATCTAATCTGCAGATGACACAAAGTTGGGAGGGAAATTGAACACCCTGGCTAACAGTCAGGATTCAAAAAGTTCTTTACAGGCTAGAACAAAGGGCCAGGTCACATAAGATGAAACAATGTCAAGGTTCAAAAAATGAACTTAGTGAGTATAAGATTGTGGAGACATGGCTAGACAGGAGTTTGAAAAAAGTCTGCAAGCTAAACACATTAAACATGATACAGCAGACAAGAAAGCAAATGCAATTTTAAGTGGCATTAAGAAAGGTATAACATCCTGGAATAAGCAAGAATCCTGTCCTGCTCTGCCTTGGTCAGAATATTATGATCAGTTTGGGGCACATTTTAGGATGGGACATTGGGAAGAGGGAAAGGAGAATGGCCAAGGACTTAAGTTCATGCTGTATGAAGATGACCTGAAAGAACGAGGAAGGTTTAGAGAAAGAATGCACAGGACAGACCCCATAACGATCTTCAAATATTTGAAGGGCTGTCACTTAGAAGTTAGATTCTTTTTTGCTTGACCCTGGTAGGTATAAATAAGAGTAAGGGGGGATAATTGCCAAGAGGCCAACTGAGGAATGAACTGCCTCAGGAGATGAAGTGTGTTGATTTAGGGGGTGTCATCCCTGAAGTGGATGACCTTTGGTCATCTATGTCGGAGAGGGAATTCTTTGTTATGAATTGGACTAGATGACTACTGTGGTCCCTTCAATTCTTCGATTGAGATTCTTCGATTCCTTGAACTTTCCCATGCCCCCACATTCCTCTTATTCCCAATCTCCCTTCACAGGTGAATTCTTTTCACCCCCTCTCCATCAGATAGGCTGTCTGCCATTGGTAGAACCAGCCTCGTGGTAAGTGGGAGCTTTTGACTGCCCAGGATTCCCCTGGGAAAAAAAAATGAAAATTTGGTAGTGAAAAGGATAGGCAGCCAAGATGGTAAATAGAACTCTCAGATTTATTCAAAAATACTTTACAAAAACAGTTATGTTTGGCCCTAAAATACTTCAACTTATTCTGAGTGTTTACAATGGCAAGTGAGTGAGTGGCAGTAATGGATATGCTGCTTGGAAGAAGGGTTAGTGTGCTTGACTTGGTTAGTGTGTCTGTAGGAAGGCAAGGATATAAGTATATGTGCTGGCAGCTCCACCCACATTCTCCACTGTGAGAAGTGTGGGTGAGTGGGTATGCACATGTATGGGTGGGAGGGGAGTCTTAGAGGCTAGCCTCCTTGACCAGCTAAGCCTCCTTCAGGTCTTGGTCAGACACAAGACAGAGATAGAAACTATACAACCATATGTGTCTAGAGGAACTTGGGGAGGAGGTGGGAAAGGAATTAGTGAGGTGGGCAAGAGGGTTGTAGGGAAGGAAGAGAACAGAGGAGGAAGAGAAGAGGTCTACAGAATGAAAGAGAAACCCTAACCAAAGTTGGGGGGGGGGGGGGGGGAGGGGAAGGGGGGGGAGGAAGGGAGAGGGGGGAGGGGGGGGGGGGGCAAAAAGAGGAAAAGGAACCCGGGGGGGGGGGGGGGGGGGGGGGGGCGGCAGAGAATGGGACTGCAGCAAGGGATAGGGACAAGGAGATTTGGGGACAAAATCAGGTAGATGACCTTGAGATGCTGATCAGTGACATTTCATGGGTTGACCTTTAAAATTCTGAGTGGCTCTCAGGCTACGATTAAGTCAAAATTTCCCTTTGGCAGCATCCCATCATAAAGCAGCTGCCCATCTTTTCAAGGAGAATTTAAGCTGGGATTCCATCAGCCAAGTGTCCCTTGAGATTCCAGAACCACTGAGGACACAGAGGTCTACACTGAAATGATCCTGGCACAGCAGTGACAGCAGTATTGGGCACCAGCTCTGACATGGCACATTAATGTGAGAGAAAAGAATAAGCCAAGAAGAGTAAAGAAGAGCCCCTCACCACCCACTGTGCTGTGGGGCTGCAGCCCAGGTCAGCCCCCTTCGATGGACATCTGAGGTGGCAAAAAGAGGCCCATTTCCTCCTGTTCTCCTACGTCCAGGTTGAGAGGCATAAGTGTTCTTCCTCCAGTCTTCATCAGGGGGTATATCCACTCTTCTGGGTCCAGGGCCTCGGGAGGAACTAGGAATAAGGCTGGAACTCTTTGATATCTCCAGGGGCACAGAAAGGGTGCTGGGCAATGATGATGGATGGCAGGCAACGGGAGAATGTGAGTGTGAATGAAAGAGTCTCCCCCACAACTGGGCATGTGGACCCTGGAGTCCCTGGCTTCTGTCTGGCAGTGTGGCAGTGTCGGTCAGCTGTGGCCAGAGCCCTGAGGTGGTTGAGGCTCTGGTCTCAGAATGCTGGTTGGTCTCTGGCAATGGGCTCCAGGAGGAATCAGCTCTTGAAAGGCGTGGGAGGCTTGTATAGTTCAGGGTCCCCCCTGTGTATTTGGCCCCTCGGGAAGCTTCACCCCTGTCACACATAACCAGAAGCTGTTGGACACTCCTTGAAGTTCCTTAAGAAATTTTAAAAAAAATCACAATTACTGAGTACTTCCCATGTAGGCCCAATCTATTTCTTCCTTCCCACATGACCATCCCTAACCCTCATCCTCCCTCATCCTCATCATGTCATTTCCCATGACGGTTTTTGTGTCTTTATCCCATGTGATATATCTATTTTGTTAGCCACCTAGATTCTAGACACCTTGAAGATAATAAGAGTGCCTTTTCCTTCCTCCATTTCATTTAATGAGATGGGCTCTGTATTCAGGAAGTACTCAGTACATGCTGATTCCTCCATGCTGGGTGGAGGCAACTGAGCACTTGAGTTAATGTGTGTGTTCCCATCCAAAAAGCCCCAATTTCCAATGGTCAAATACCAATGACACCCTTGTGTCAGGCTTCTCTCTCCATATACCTCCTCAATCTATATACCACATGGCCTCAGGGCAAGGAGAGGCCCTGAGGCTGGAGACAGAGCCCAGGAAAGTAGAGTAATGAGGGGATCATGCTGAGAAAACAGTAGGGAGTGATTCTTGGGATTGGAGGCTAGAATTGCCCACAGAAGGTCCACACTGAATGGTACAAGTGTCTTCAGAATCCCTTGGTTTATAATTGATTAGCTGTGCTTGGACAGTTCAAACTGGGGTCTGACCCCTGCAGACTACTCATGTTTCTTTGTGGTCATCGAAAAGTTTGACCCACCATAATTAGAGGAGCTCATCTAGGCCAGTGGGGGACCTAAAGGAGGGGTTTAGACCCCTATCCCAGAGGCTAGGTCAGGGACCACAGAGGGGGCCACTTGCCCACATAGATGAAGCATGATTTAAAGTAGTCATAATCCTTGTGGACAAAGCTGTTGGCAAATTTAGTATTTTCAGCTCAAACTCTGGTGTCATCTAACCTTCTTTCATGTTAGTTAAATCCTGACCAGGGTAGAGAGAAAAAGAAGAAGCTCTGAGAAACTCAGATTTCCTTTGTGCTTGCTGCCCTTCACACAGTCCTATCCCTTGTCCTTTCCTCTAGCCCAGAAATGATCTAATCACAATTCTGACTTTGATACTTAATCTCAAAAAGGAGCCCATAGCCCAAATTCCATTCCCACCTCATGATTCCAATGTAGCCAGCTCAGATAGGCCCCCAGCAGAATAGACATTCCTTGCACAGGATCTGGGACCCGAGAGTTACCTGGGGGTCTATGGGGCTCCCCTGCCATGGTGGGCATCAGGACATCAGGGGGCAGGAGCTGTGGCTGGGGAGGGAGGATCTGGGGATGGGGGAGGAACACAGGAGGGTCATGGATGACAGAGAGGGAGGAAGAGCTGGAACAACGATGCCTGGTTTCCAAAGGCTTTTTCCTCACGTTTGAAGTTTCCTTATAATGAAATGAGACAAAAAAGAAAAAAAAATAGAAATAAGGATTAACACAGCAGGGTGTGATTGGGAAAACACAGTAAGGGCAAGTAAGGGACTAGGAACAGAGAGAGGAAACTGAAGCAGTAAGAATTCTTGAAGGGTCTCCAGCCTGGCAAGTCACCCCTGTGGGCCTAATCACTATACCCTAGAGACACCAAGCTTCAGATCTGCTCTTTAACTCACTTTGGTAGTTGAGGGCCTACTGCGTACCAGGCCTTCAGGACAGAATCACAGATGCACGTGTTCCTCTCCTGGAGCCGACAACCTCATAGGCAGAAGGGCAGGGACAAACTCACAAAGAGCTAGATTTGAGTATTCTCCCTGTGACCATGGGCCAGATAGTTAACAGCTGCCATCTGTAGTGAGGGAGAGAGACCAGGGGATCTCAAGGAGAAGTCCGAATCGGTCCCTGCACAGAGGCCTCCTGCAGCGACTCTCTCAGCTGTAGATTCTACAATCCCATCAGAAGAAGACACCCACAAAGGAGACATCTAGACGAGGTGTGAAGGGAGATGTGGCAGAGGGTGGCTCAGTGAGGGTGTCATGAAGGCAGCTGCATCTGTCTGGAGAGAGGGAGGGAGGAAGCCCACTCCCTTCCAGGCATCACAGAGACGGGAGTGGGAAGGATGAAGACGAGTTACGGAAAGGAACCCAGTTTGGCCAGATGTAAAAATACATGTATTTGTATCCTTAACGCGTAGCACAGAGCCTGGCACAGAGCTCCTCTGCTGCTTGCTGCTCATCCATTTTTCCTCAAACAAGGTACTTCACACAGACGTGCTTATAATGTCAATGCTCCAAATCTCTATTTGTGCAGCTGTTCAACATCTTTAGCCAGGGAGGTGGACATTCACTGAATTTTTTCCCATCTTTGTTCTCTCCGGATTGACCGAATATTCCTGGAGGGAAGGACCTTTTTTCAGTTTTGTATTGTGTCCAGAAGAATGCCAGGTGCAGAGAAGAATTTAACAAAGGTTTTTTTTATGGTAATGATGATGCTAGAATATAAGTTCTATGACAGTGGAGTTTGTTTTATCCTTTTTATCTATATCCACTATCACCTAACACAGTGTCTGAGCAGGTGCTTAAATGTTTAATTGTTGGATGAAGGAAAGCTGCATGAGTTATCTCATGCCCCAGTGGGTGGATCTGAACCAGATTTTGGAGAACACTAAATTCCAGAGTCGATAATTTTGAGTTATTTCATAAACAATGGGCAGCCACTGAAGGTTTTTCTGCACAGTGATCTGATCCTATCAATGTCTTAGGAAGATTACTTAGGCAGCTACTTGATGGAGAGATTGCAAAGGGAAGAGAAGCAAGAAGCCCAGTTACAAAGTTATTACAAAGGAGAAACCAACTGATTGGTTTTATATGGTGAAGGGAGAACCATAGAGAAGGCTCTAAGGTTACACATCCAGGAGGATGAGAGGATGATAATGTCCCTGAGGGAAGCCCCAGGATGTGTATCCTTATCACCCATTCCCCAGCCCTAACCCTTTTTCAAGGGTGTGGTTGGACCTGGGGCTAAGGTTGGGAAGGATGGGGATTAACCCCTGGGTTAAATCTCACCCACATGAGCAATTATTCCCTAAAGATAGAGGAACCAAATCTCTGTGCCAAATACCAGCCAGGTCTGACAAGACCAAGGAGTCCAGAGGGATTCTGGGAAGCTAATATTACTAGGACAACTCCAGTCTCCACATTTAACTTTAGCTTACAGTGTATTTGAGTGAATGTTAGGAAAAATAATTAACCCCCTTCTGCTGAAAATGGGAAGGTTCTCAGAGAGGCTTAGGAACTGGTGAATAAGGAAGTTTCTTGCCACCACAAACCAATGAAGCAGGACCCCATGGAGCTTCTAAGTGGACTAATATTGAATGTCATGGATACTGAATATAGCTGTGGTCAAGGGTCTACTGCTTTGGCCTGGCATATGGGTGTTCTCAAGCTGCTTTTGGATACTCCCTGAGAAGTCCAGGATCACAGCTGGCTGGAGTTCACCCATTCCTGACCCACCAGAGCTCAGGCTGCGAATATTCTATGGAAGCCTCAGGGAAGCTTTTACATCCTCCTCCAGCAGCATTGAGCTCTAGAGGGCCTCCTAAATTTCACATTACTCCTCTTCATGGATTTTTTTGTTCCAGGGAAGCTGGCCACTTACTGCTCACTGAGCTTGGCCCTGTCACCTCTGTATCAGTGCTATGGCTCTGGCTGTCTCCAAGCCTGGGATGGCTTATCTTTCCGCCTCCACCACCATGGAGCCTTGGCTTCTTTTGAGGCTCAGCTCAGGCAGCATCTCCTACAGGAAGCTTTTTCCATTAACTGTTGTGAGTGCTCTCTCTTTTCTCAAATGATATTTTAATTATTTAATCTGTTTAAATGTTGTATTCCAGTAGAAAGAATGTGAGCTCCTAGAAGGCAGGGAATACTGTTTTCTCACTGGATCCTTGATACTTGTGCTTTGTATGTAGTAGGCATACAATAAATTTGAGGAAGTGAATGAAATTTCTCCTAGTAAAGGTGACTTCAGCTGGAAATCAAATGCAACTTGAATTAGTGACAGTTACCCTTTCTTCATCTCCTCTCCTCCTTCTTTTGGCCAAAAGGTGAGGTTCTGAGGAAGGGAACCCCAGCAGCCCCTTTTTCTGTTGGGCTTTGTCCGTGGGGTTTTCTTGGCAAAGATATTGGAGCAGTTTGCCAGTCCCTGCCTCCCTCAAATTCAAGCCATTCTTGTATCCTTCATTCTAAAGGTTCTAAAACAAATTTCTCCAGAAGAAAATGATCAAACTACTCTAGGCAAGGAACACCTCTCTCCATCGGGTTCTTCCTGAATGCATAGCTGTCAAGAGTGATAACCGACAGAAGTCAAATGAGGTAGTGGGCGCTGCCTACTCACCTTCATACAGATCAGAAGTCCAATGAACACTTCCCACAGAATACAAGAGTCAGTTTTTGTTTATCCTACTCCCTGAACTTCCTCCAGAGCACTTCTTTGTATTCTGGATAAGCTAGGCCTTCATTTGACTTACAAAACTGTGAGAAGAGATGGGGGGTTCCTCCCTGCCCGAGACCACAGTGCCACTGAGACTGCGTGAAATGCGTCGGAAATTCTCTGCAGTGTATAGCTCTCCTTCATCCTCCTTCAGCAAGCCTCGGCAAGATGCGGCCTTCAGAGAGAGTCATGGACAGATATCTGACACACCCCGATCTCACATGTACCCCGAGAAACTCATTCAAGCATTCAGTCTTTTTCTGTTAATCTCTCCTCATCTGTTATCTCCATGCCGAACCTCCCCTACCCCTGATACCCTGAAAACCTCAGCCAACTTCTTCCCAATCAACCTATGCCCAGTGTCCTTGCCACCAAGATTATTACCTGAGAGGCAGGTACCATGCTAGCCCCATGGAGACTGTGTTCGATTTCTATTGCTGGCATCTGTGAGAGATCAAAGCCAGGGGCCGAGTGTAGTCTCCTCCCTACAATGTTTGTGGAGCCTGGGAAAGGAAATGTAGACATAAATGGAACACTCCCTTCCTGGAGGGTCTGAATTTTGAGCCTGGCAATCCTGACTGATAACATAGGTTAAGTGGAGGCAGGAAGAAGGTTAAGAATATGGATACCTTTCTGCAATAACACGGGTCCCCACCCTAAGCCAGAGGGCCTTGTGTAACAATCTCTGGACAGCTGCACATTCTCCCACATAGAGCCTTTACCAACAGCCTCATCATCTCATCTGATTTTTGGAAGTATGCCCAGCTTCTGTCAGAGCCTTTAGACACAAGTGTATGTTTGTAACATTCACTTGTGAAATTTATCTGACATGGTAGCTCTGTGGAGAATCTACGGTGGCAAAAGAAACCTGGCTTCTTCCCTGGGGGACCCTTGATCTGCCTAGCACTGCGGTGGGTGTGTTATCTTTCCTGCTGAGCAGTGGGGCATAGTCATCAAGCTTGCTCTCAAGCAGCATTTTGTGCCTAGACTGTCCTACTCCTCAATCAGTATCTTTCCCGACATCAAGCACACTACCTGGTACATAGTGAGTGCTTAATAAATGCTTGATGAATGAAGTCAATTTTAATGCTTACTGAATAGTTCTTAAAACATGAAGCGTTTGTATGTAATTGAGCACTTAGTAAACACTTTGTGCTAAGACATGCCAGACAAGAGAACCAGGAACCCCCTGGGGACTATGCTCGCCCATTTCTTGACTGACACTGGTCAGCCCTCCCTACAGAGATCGTTTCCCAGACTCATCAATGCCACCTGCTTAGTTTATTCTTTGTCTCTTCAGCACTCGTGCATTCAAATCCTACCAGGCACTATTCAAAGGAAAAACTGATTCAGGTGAGAGGAGATTTTGATGTGTGAATATTTCAAGGATTGGTGAGTTGCCCAGAGTTGGGACTCCCTCTGCTAACCCAGATGGCCCTCCTGCCTGCCAAAGGAGAAGCTGGTACATGCTCTTTCAGTCCTTCATCCTCCTGGGCCAACCTGGTAAGCCCAGTGTCCCAATCTGGTTCAGGTGGTCCTTGGGCCACAGATGAGTAAGTCTGTTACCAGAACCATACAAAAAGGCTTTCTAGATTCCTCCAACTCACCAGAGCTTGTGTTTCGTTAGTATACAACCTTCAAGAACCCAGGGTCACCTGTATACCATGGTGAGGTGGTCTGATTCAATAATTTTAGAAAATAAATAGGTTCAGTTATATTTCAGTATGGTTTTTAAAAAACCACATAACTACAGAAATTTCAGTTCAATTTGCCATTGAATAAAGAAATTAAGCTCAGTCTGGGACTTGGTACAGCTAATTTCAGGTTTTGATTCAATTCTTGATTTGCATTTTGTTAGCACAAGGCAAAGAATTTTTTCTTTAAGTTCAAAACTGTTTTAAGGAAGCTCCCTCCAAGGAGGCAGATCAGCAACTTGCTGTGATTTATAATCAGAGAGAGCTACAGGGGGATGACTAGAGGTTAAATGACTTACCACAGTCACCTAGCCAAGATGTGTCAGAAGCAAGCCTTAACAGAGTAGGTACATAATACTTCACTGGCTGAAATGGCATGCTAGAATTTGTAACTATGTTCAAAAACGCAACAAATTCATACCGTTTAATCCAGTGATAGCATTACTTGAGCTATACTCCAAAGAGATCAAAGAGAGAAGAAAAGGATCCATCCATACAAAAATGTTTATAGCAACTCTTGGTAAAACCCAAGGACTGGAAATTCATTAAGTATTCCCAATTGAGGAATGGATGAACAAATTATGTAATGGAATGCTGTTGTACCATAAGAAACGATGAAAGGAATAGTTTCAGTGAAGCTTGGGAACATTTGCATGCTACTCACCTCCTGCTAGAGAGGTAATTGACTCAGTGCAGAATGAGATATATTTTGGGGGCGTGGCCAACATATTGTTTTGCTTGACTTATGCATATCTGTTATAAGGATTTTGTTTTTTCTTTTATTTTTCAATGGTGGGGATGGAAAAAATTATTTTTGTTCATTGAAAAAAATAAAATGGGGGCAGCTAGATGGCCCAGTGGATAGAGCTCTGGCCTTAAAGTCAGGAGGATCTGAGTTCAAATCCAGCCTTGACACAAAACACTTACTAGCTGTGTGACCTTGGGCAAGTCACTTAACCCCATGGCCTAAACCGCCTCCCCCCAATAAAAGAAATTGCCATCTTGAACTATGCCTCTAAAGGAACTTTAAAAAAAAAATGTAATAAAGCTGGTATGCTGGGTAATTGCAGCAGATGAGCCTGCACCACTATGGAAACTACATGCTTGAGAGAGAAAAATTAATAAAAATCACAGAACCTTAAGAGATGAAAAGGACTTCAGAGATCTTTTACTTTACAGATATCTACTCTAGGCCTCATGTCTTTTTATGTGCTATTCAAGGTCATACTAATTTAGAGCAAAGCAGAGACTACAGCCCAGGTATCTTGATTCCCAGTCAATTACTCTTTTAGCAATTCTGAAAACAAAATTCATTTAAAACTGAAAATCAATTTTACATTTTTCAATTTTAAATGGATCCATCTTTGTACTAAAAAGGTCTATTTCACGCCTCCTACCTGCATGAACAAGTCAAACACCTGTGATGTGACCCTAAGCTACAGACATTATTATTATATGATATATATCATACAAACATATACATATATACGTGTATGTGTGTGTGTGTGTGTATGAGATATGTGTCAGAGACACACACCACCCCTCACCCCAAAGGCCAATAATTGGACATAAATCATAGTCCCACAAGCTTTGAGTTTTAGGAATCAACCAGAGATTTCCTTTAGAGAGGCTCATATTAACTTTAAACCTAATTCTGTGTGAAGGGAGCAGGGCAAGTTGAAAACTTAATGATTCTTTATAAAGGTCTGGAAATGTCATGCTGGAGACTTGCCTTACTAGAGCAACCATAATAAAAGGACAGAGCCAGAGGAATACTTCTGGTCCCAAAGCCTACTGGCATGCCTATTTTCCTTATCCCATTAGTCAATCCTCTGTACATCACATCATTCTTCAATATGTTCCCTAGTTCCCAAGTACAGGATAGTGAAGGGTGTAGACTTGAATGGCCTCTAATTTTTAGGGGGCAGAAGTCACTGGCTAGAGGGTCAGGGATACTTTTTAACAATCCTACTCCCTATTCCCCATTCCAGACTGAGAAAAATTATTGATATTTGTCCTGATGGTTTCACTAGTTATTAGAAATGTAACCATATCCTAATGCAATGTGCATGACTAATTGGTCAAAACTCACCCTTACCTCTTTACATTTCCCCAGCTCCCAGTTTAAAATCCACCTGCCTGGTCACGTGCTTACCTGGATGCCCAAGTGGTTGCCGTGATAAATCCTGCCTCCCTGGCCCAGGCTGGCCGGCCTGAGATATCTGCAGACTGGCCTGGTAAAGAGACTCCAACTCGGAGGTCTCCTGTTCTGTGTCCTCATTCCAGTGTGGGTGTAGATGCATATGGTTTCTCTCAAGATGGATGAGACCAACGCAGGGATCTTGAGGGGAAGGGTTTCTCCCAGGCCCATGAATCCATGTGCCATTTTCATGATCAGGGTGAGAATCAGAGAGCCTAATGTTGCCCACCCAATGGTCCAGGGACAGAGAAGTCACTGAGTCATCACCACCGCCTACCTCCTTTGGCCAAACATCTTCCATTTGTGACAGCCTCCCTGGGAGCACGGCTGATTCTGCCATATTTAATCCCGCTCCCCAGGGAGCATCACTGCTGTGTGGGGAAGGACTTATACAAAGAGCATGGTGACTAGAGGGCCCTTCCCAGGAAGTCTGCCTATCCCTCCCATCCAAAGAATGATGCTGTTTTTCCCAAGAAGAGTGACCATTCCCTTGTCCCTGTGGGATAGGTATCCTAGAGTCTGAAGGGGGCGACTCCTTTTTCAACCTAGTTGTCAGTTTCCTATCTTGGGGACTTGTAACCACCCAGTTTTTTTCGTAAGTATGATCCTTTGGGGAAACCTCATGCATTCTCTGGAACTGCTCTGCCAGGGAACGAACAAGTCCCTTTGTGCTGGGGACTTCTGGCTTCAAGACCTCTTCAGTGCCTTGTTCCCTTTGTGAAACATATGAAGTTTCATGGCTATTGGTTTGGGGGCACCTGTTAGTTTTCTGTGTAGAATCTGGAGGAAAATGAAGCAAATGTGAGGAAGCAGTAGGTACTTTTGGGTGACAGGCCCCAGGCATGGGGAGGCTGGACCGAGCTGGACAACTTGAAGGATTACAGCCAGGGCTGTGTGAAACCCCCCTGTCAGGGGAGACCATGGGGGCCAAATGTGACCAGGGAGGCACCAGGGCAGGTAAAACTGCAGGGTTGCTTTTCTCTTGGCACTGCAGCTGGCCAGCACTTCTCCCTTCCTGAGTGGGAGTTCTGCTGCCGCTGCTGCTGCCCCTGCAGCCCAGCAGCCCCTCTGCTGGGCCTCCTGCAGGTTCCCTACCTTGGGGAGAACCCTTCTCAGGCCTCCTCAACTTGTGGGATGAGCCTTGCCTGCAGAAAGCAGAAAAAGCATGGCCATCCACATTAGCAGAGGAAGTCAAGAGGTTGGGGAAGGACCTTCTGGGGGAACTGGGCTGTAGGGTGGGTGGAGAGGGTGACTCTGAAGACAGTAATGAGTGCGATTCATGGCAGGAAGCAGATGAGGGGAAAAAAGAACTGGTTCCAAACTCGGTGTCCTTGCTTGGCTCCAGCTGTGCCTCCTGACTCAACAGTACTTGGAGCGGGACAGACTGTTCACTGAAATAAATGGGAAGAACCAATCATTAACTGTTTCTAATGGCAAAAAAAGTCACATAAAGAGAACTGCTAATTCTGTTTGCTCTGTTCATAGAGTCAACATGATTCTCCACAGATTCTTCCATGTTCTGGATAATAGAAATAAACAGAGAGGCAAGCACAAAATCAGAAATTGTTTAAGGGGTTCACAAACAAGAAAGCAAATGGTTAACTCTCTCTCACACACACACACATCACACACACACACCTCAGTCAAAATTCACCTTTTTCCTGAACTGATACACTTTCCCAAATGGCCCTCATCAAAATGATACAATCCCATTAAAAGGAGCCTCTGCCTGTAACTCCCACTGCCCCCTGCACTCCTGCTCCATTCATATTCTGCTATAAACTTGCAAACTAAAAAAGGAAGAAAGAAATAGGTTGCTGGCCAACATGTAGACGACAGAAAGAAAGCAAGGCCTGGAAATGGCTCACATCCAATGGCAATAACCTAGAAGGGAGGGGTCAGCAATAAGAGAAGAAGGGAGAAGGGGGCAAAGGTGGTGTTAACATGATATGGACAGCTTTAAGGTTTGCAAAGCACTTTTCACATATTTCATTTAATTTTCATAACAACTCTGTGAGGTATGTGCTGTTATTCTCCTCATTTTACAAATGAGGAAACTGAAGCTAAGAAAGGTTAAGTGACTTGCCTAGAATCACACAACTATTGATTATTTGGGGCAGGAATTGAACCCATGTCTTTCTGATTCGAAGTCCAGCACTCTATCCAGTACAGAAAAGTATCCCATCCAAAAAGACCATATGGGTTCTATCACTAAGTCGAGGGGAAGTGGATCTTCGGTCAGGAGATTTTAGTGGAAATCAACTACTTTATTTTATTTTTCCTAATCAAATCCAAACTAGATAGTGTTATACACTGAAATCTTTCTCCAAAGCAATAATTAGATTTTTGAGATTTTTTTAATTTAATTTTTCACTAATTATTGCTTTTATACCTTATACTTTAAAGCTCCACAATGTGAATAGTCAAAGATAACAGTAATCACTGAGATTAATCAACTTGTTTAGATGTTAATTGGGACTATTTCAGCTATTTAGTACTGATCAACTACTTACTAAGTTGACTGTTTTGAAATCTAAATTGCTTACATTTAGACCAAGTCCCTATGAAGTCTAATCAATGACCTAAATAAGGGTTAAAAAACAAAATGGAAGATCCTAGGTGTAAGCAGAATAAATGATCCTCTTTAGAACTGCCCCTTTAAGTTTTAAAATTAGTATTATATGTCCATACAAAACCATTGAATTTATTTCTTGTAAAAGTATGTCCCCTTTCCATCTGAAGTCAACCTACCAGTTTACCCTTTTAAAAAATCCTATCCATTCCAAAGAGATCCACTTTCAGAACAATAGCTTTGACACCTGGAAGTGGTAAGGGCCCCAACCTTATGGAAACCCTCAAAAGGAACTAGGATTTTCTTAGAGGTGAATCTCAACAAAAATCTTAACAAAATACCTTCCGCTCTCTCTGTTCCCGTGGGGGATGGGTGGCACTGTGATGATTAGACACACAACAGATGCTGCTCTGAAGGTACATATTCAAGGATAAATTCCTTAGAAAGCAGTGCCCAAGAAAAGTGGCGTACACATCACCAGGCTACACAGATCACGTGAGTGCATGGGTATGGGGCTGGATTCCCTCAGGATGTTGGGATAGGTGGTCTGTGCACTAACCCATATTTTTCCGGATTTCTACAACAGTCTTTGGAGAAGCGAGTAACAGCAGTCTAAATTGCTGGCAGTTCTGAGTAAGCGACCTGCAATCACCAAATTTGCTCATCCACGGTGTGACCACCCTATTTGCATGTATACACTACTAAAAGATCCTCTGCAAAAAAGATTTCAATTTCTGCCGAGAGCAGAAATCCTCTTTCCCTGGCTACTGAGTTGGGCGATAGCTCCATTCTCATAGACACCAGGGCATCTTTACTATGCCAATTCCCTAGCCTCCAAATATTGGGCCACTAAAATGTTCTGGACTGGGAAGGGTTTCCCAGGGCTGGATGTGTGCTGAGTAGAATGCTGCACCAAAGCTGACCCATGAATTTGCTGTGTCAGTCCCCAGAGGCATCTGTACCTACCTATCTAGGACAGAGAACTGCAGCAGAAGCCTGCGCAAGAGAAGAATCATCACCTGCTTCTAGATCATGAGCCTTGACTCTTTAAGGAAGGAGGCTAAGACTAGTTTGTCTTCTACGCATCCTCACAGATCTTTGTCTACTTGTAGGCTGAATTACTGTCACCAAACTAAGTGTGTCTTCGAATCCTAGCTTCCTCTAACAGATACCATTTCACTACTTCTTTTGTTGTTATTTCTCTTCCAGTTTTAGGGAGAAAGATAAAAACAACCATCTTCCTGTGTACCTCTCTCTGTTTTAATAACCAAGTTTATAACTTTAGCAGGACCTTCCACTTTCCTCACTCTACGCCTGATGTAGAAAGTGACATTTACTTGGTGAAGGGAAGATTTTTCTGGGGATTCCTCTCTCTCCTTCCCAATCTACCAATGCAGGAAGAGCTCTCTCTCTCCAGAGCACCCACAGTGTTGTGACCTCCCCTGATGTCCACGGGCTGTCACGATTTCCCAGGCACTACCTTGTTGGCTGAGGGAGGGAGCCCCCCAACGGCGGTGGTGGCGGCGGCGGCGGCGGTTGCTGTTGCTGCATGCGATCCTGGAGGCTCCGTGCTTTTCGGATACAGATTTGTAACTTCTTATCAACTATGGTTCTGCTGAGCGTGCTAGAGCTGGCACCATGCAGGGCAAGTCTTAGTTTAGCTAAAATGCAAAACAAAAACAAAAACAAAAACAAAAACACACAGCAGAAACAGAACACACACACACAAAGAACAAAATTGAACCAAAAATGAGCAATGAAATGCAGTAACTTAAAAGATGCAGCAGGAGCACAAGACATAGAACATGCAGAGGCTGCTGAGGTGAGGGAGCTGGCTGGACCCTGCCGAGAAGACATCTTGCAGCACCAAAGCCAAGGGGTCACAGAGGGAATTCAGATCAATCAACGGAAGAAATGCTGGAGTTTTCATCTTATTTCCCACAGGTGATTTCTATGGCCTTCCCAACATGGTTGCCAGATTAAACCTTGGTCTTCATGCCCCAGCCCAACCCCTGCCTTGTAACTGGAAAAAGTCAGGAAAATCAGGACCATCATGAGACATGCAAATACACCTGCCTTTCATCACAGGACTACTCAGCTGGGGGGGGGGGGGTCATACCTAAAAATCACTTGCCAGTGATAAGCTCTGGGGTTCTCCAAAGCTCATGCTTCAACCCCTGCCAGTGCCCAGGAATCAGGGAAAAGAAGTAAGGGGAAAAGCACATACTCCTGTGGAAAGTTACAGGCCCAGGGTCAGAGCCTGTTTACTCTGTCCCAAGAGAAGGCTGCCTTCCTGGCGACTCCTGCCTGCTTCATTCCTTGATCGATGAGGAGACAGACAGAGTGGGTTGTCCCAAGTCAGATGCAGTCTTGGAGCAGGGGACAGAGGGCACTCCAGCATCACCTGTGGGATCTTGCTGAATTCCCTCCAGGTGGTCCCCAGAGAGCCCTTGGTGTCCAATTGGAAGGCCCAGACACCAGAGGGGCAGCTGAGGCCAGCAAGGGCTGCCGCCGGGCCAGGCAAGCAACAACAGCAGTGACAGAAGCTGCAGCTGAAAAGCGTGACAGCTTTGAGGAGTTAGTTACTTACAAATTGCTTCGTTACAGAGAGCCAAAGCTGCAGTACAGTCTCCTCTCTGCTCACGGCGCAGCACCTCCTCCATCATCAAGTCAGCCTCTCGGGTGGACCTCTCAGAGCGATCACGCCTCCCTGCAAGGGCCAGCACTTGATGCGAATGGGGGCAGGTGGGCAGGCGCCTCCATCCAGCTGTCTGCCACAACCAGACAGGCCATGGAAAGTCTCTGGGACAGGGTTGGGGTGCCCAGCACCCTAGACCTTCCCAAGTGCACAAAGGAGGCCCAGCCACCAGCCACCATTTATCATTAGGCTACGAGTTCTTGGTAATCCCTGCCTGAAGAAAGCACACGATGGTATCTCTAGTAGCACAAAGGACAGAAGGAGAATTTTTTAATAGAAAAAGAAGTGTAGAGAGATACAATGCTTCATCTGTTAGGATAGAATAACATCTCTGCTAGAGAAGGAAGCTGCCAAGCTTCCTGATTTTCTGACAGTCACACTGGTCACTGGCTGGAACCAACTACTGTCTCAACACCACCACGGCCAGACGTCTGGCCCCTCAGGCAGCTCCTCGCTGCCTCCTCCGAACAACTACCTTCAAGCTCAGAGAGTGTGAGGAGTCCCTAGGTGCCCACAGTAGTGCCCGGTAAACAAAGCCCTGATGTGTGGTTAGCAATTCTAGGAAAAGCTTCAGCAACAGAGGTCCGTATACTGATGGAAGGAGTGTTTTGTAACTTATAAGGGAGACAAGGCAAGCACCCCCATTTTCCATATGGGGAAACTCAAGCTCAGACAAGCTGCCAGAGTCAGCTGGCTAATAAATGGTGGAGCAGGAACGTGGGCCTCATCAGTCTGAAGCCCTGTGTGGTCCTCTGTCATGACAGCACACTGCCTCAGCACTGAGGGCTGCCCCCAGAACCACTTCCCTCTGGAGGCTCTGTGCTCCAAAAAACCCCCCAACGTCAAAGTTCTTCGGTCATCCTGAATCGGAGCCCGGTTTTGGAGTTCTTGTTGACAAACTCCTAATACAAGTCCCCCCAAAAGCAACTAGGCTGGCATTGCTGCCAGATTTTGACACTGCCAGTACTTTTATCTCCTGTTGAGTTTTGGGATCAACGATATTTTTCAAAGGCTCCTTCCCCTCTTCTCCTGGCCACCTTCCCACCACACACACATACATTTTCATCAATGAATACGGGGCTAAGCTCTCTTCTCTAAAAAAAGATTTGTCATGGAAAATAATGTCCAAATGAAAGAAGTGGGAAAAGTATGGTCATAGGCCAACTCCTGTGCAAGGATTCTGTTCACCTCAACCTGTTGTTGGCTCTCACCCACTCATAACCATGATTTACTTGCAAACTCTAATGTGAACTGAAGCTGTGAGTTTTCCTAAAAACAAACTGAAACCCACTTCTCTTGATAAGCCTTGTGGTCCTTCCTGGTACTAAGTCATGCCTATCTCTATATGGACTTGGGAAACCAGTTCATGACTTTTCTTGGTTTTTAGACTCAAGTAAGAAGGGTCAAGATATCTGAATCACCTGTTACAGGTTTCCCACTCCTTTTAACTGAGGATAGAGGACAAAGGGCCTTAGGAATATGTACTATGTCCTCAAATTCTCTTGCTCCTGACTTTGAAGGCTCCTAGAGGAATTAGAGGGAAATAGCAAGAATACAAGTTTGGCTCTAAGAAGCTTAGAACTTAGACTCCTGATACTCCTTTGGTCTCAAGTTTTGAGTATTCCCATAATACAGAACCAGTTGAAATTGCCAATACTAATTTACACACTCAGATATATGACATTAAGGTTACAAGATTCTCAGACCCTGCAAGCAGAGCTAGACAAAGTAGGTGGATCACTATGCACCATCCCCTTTTTGTTGTTGTTATTCTGTCGTGTCAGTTGTGTCTGACTCTCTGGGACTCCATTTGGGGTTTTCTCGGCAAAGACACTGGAGTGGTTTGCCATTTCCTTCTCTGGCTCATTTTACAGATGAGGAAACTGAGCCAAACAGAGGCTAAGTAACTTGCCCAGGGTCACACAGCTAGTAAGTATCTGAGTCCAGATTTGAACTCAGGTCTTCCTGATGCCAAGCCCGGTGCTCTATCCACTCTGCCACCCCTTTCTTAGTCCCTTCAGAATCTTAGCCACCCAGGCTTCTCTCATCCAGAAGTTGCAGAGTCAGCGAGAGAAAACTAAAAGTGAAATGCGGTCAGCAGATTCCCAACACATTATTTTGATATGATGGCCAACTAGCTGAGATAGCTAAATGGGGAGAGTGAAGGTTCCTCTTTCAAAAAGAGCATGAATCTGGGAATGTGATGTTCTAACTCTGAATCGCAAAGGAAGAATAATAGAAAAATTAAAAAATGGAGATTATCAAGGGCAATGGAATTAATTCAAACATATACAGAGAAACATGCTTATTGATTCAGGAAATATAAGGAAAGAAGTGCCCTAAAGTTTGGGTGAGAAGCAAAGAAGGGTAGAATTGTCTAGGACTGTCTAGCATGGGACACAACCCCCAGTAAAGCAGGAAGGGAGGAATCTCCACAAAAAGGTGGTCCAAAGAAACAGCTTACATTCCAATTCTCTACACCACTTATAAAGTACATCTAACAAGAATGTGTAGCCTATTTTAAAGAAAGAAGAAGTAAAGCCAAAGTGATAGGAGTCACCTGTGCAGTCAAGGGCCAGGCCTCAGGTTTTCCAAACCTGTGTGTTCTTGCTCAAAGTGACTCCCCAAAAAGATCACAGAAGACGAGACAAGGTGAACAACCACACTACAGTGGCCCTCAAAAACCTTCTTCAGACTACATGGGATGAACCTGAATAAAGTTTACAGTCATGGAACATCCTTCCCTTCTCTATTATTCAATTTAGGACTTATGCATAGTTACATTCTCTACTTCTAACGACGGCAAGTTTTCGGCACGAAGAATTATCTTTTGTCAAAAGGCATTCCTCCCTCCTCCCCCCTTTTAAACCAGATATTTGTCCTCCAAACCAGGGACTCTCTCCTCATTCAACAAGTTAGTGATATTCTAGCTTGACAGTGTCAAACTTGGAAAAGGGGAGATAAAGAAAAATGTCATTTGAACATTTCTCTCTTTCTGTCCGCAGCCTCATCCACAAGAGTTACCCTGATGCTGAAGCTCGTCCAGGTCCATGAAGCGGCTGGGGTGTGGGTTGAACCCTCGAGCCTCCTCCAATTCCTTCTCCTGCTGCCTTCGGAGTTCCTGTTCCTGGGCCCGTCGAGTGACCTCTTCCTGGAGTTCGTCCAGCTCACTTTTAGAGGATAAAGACAACTCCCTGTCTGTGAGACAAAAGAAAAAACTCCACTTTACAGATTAAGTCAGAAGCCTGGAGTCTATTCAATTCATAGTCAGGGTAGTGAAATCTCATAATGGTTGGCATATGGGTTAGTAACTGCATACCGTTTGGAAGGAGTGTGGGCCCAAGTACTAAGAGGTGTGCTTTTCCTGACTACCACTGAATCAAAGGGGAAGTTGGAACAAGTCCCTTCACTTCTGCCTAGATTTCCCCCTCTCCATTATGACAGTGAAGACTCAACACAAGAGTTCAGGAATGACCAGACGGAGAGTGGCATAAATGCTGAAAGGAAGTGTTGGAAAGGTCAGTGAAAAGAAAAAGCAGACCAAGGTAGGAGGAGCAACGGTAGTACCAGAACAGTCTCTCTGCTGGTTGCCGTGCACTGATGGAGGCACTGGGGCACTAAAGCCCGTCACCCTCCCAGCCCCCTGGACTTATCGTTAGGCTCAAGGTTTGGGGAGCCACTCAGTCAAGCACAAGGTCTAGAGACCACTGAGCTGGAAAGCTGTTGGCTATTCTGGAACCCAGAGGAAGGAGATAAGACTGTTTACATGTGGCTGGAAGTGAGAGTGGCTAAGGAAACAAAAATGAAAGAAAGAAGCCAAACAAATGCATCCATTAGGAAATACAAGGTGACACTGAGACAGACGCCTTTCCCAGGGTCCTCCCCAATCATTACCATTAACTACCAGCCCTAGAGTCCAGGGAAGCCAGAGACACCTGCTCCTACTCTGCCTTGTTCAGCTGTGCCAGGCATCAGATCCCTACAGCACACGTCAAAGATGTCCCACGTACTGATTTTCATGAGCTATTGCTACTACATCCCCCTGCTCACTGCCTATAGGAGTTCTCCTGGAGGAGTTCGTGGTCAAAACAATGCCTCTTCTCCTTCTCGGTGTTCAGTGGTTGGGATACCCTTTCTTTCCACTCTTCCCCCACCACCTTTCCAAAGGACTGCTAAAGGCCAATAGACTTTCACTATCCTTCCCATGGTTTACAAGGTGGAGTTGTTAGTGCAGTTTTAACCTTTAATAATTTCAAATTTTAAATGCTTCACACACACAAAGAAAACACTTGAAGGGGTTATTTAAAATTTTAAAATACTGATGTTTCTTATTAAAATTCAGCACAGCCACCACCTTGTGCTATATGTCACTCCAGTTGATTTTCAAACTTTGTAAAACTTTTACCAGTTGCTGATCAGTGACTGAAAGGACTGCATTTGTAATTCTAGCCTTAAGATTGTCCAAAGAATGAGGTTTTAAAGCATTCACACATTTTGATGTGATCCTACAAGAAAAAGTCTGATACAAATAAATCAGGTGATTGAGATGGCCAAGTAAGAGGACCTCCTCTACTGATCCACTAGACGGAAGGGTCATCCAGAAATCGTTGAACACAAAATACAGAATGACGAGGTGCCTCGTCTTGTTAAAATAAAAATTTATTTTTTAAAATTCACAAAACTAAATGAGTATAAATGAAATTTAAATAATTAAAACTTTCAAATTTTTTTTATAAGTTTGTAGCAGTATTTATGTTTCAGAAGTTATTAAAACTTTAAAGTGCACTAAAAAATTTTAAATCCCTGGGATTAGAAATCGCCCTGAGCCCTGAAGTCAGAAAACTCAGGTCTGAATCTTGCTTCTCACATCATTTGTGAAGTGCCAAGGAACAGCCCATCACCCTCTCTGAGCCTCAGTTAAAAGGATTTTGCAAACCCTAAAAAATCATGGGAATCCCAGTTAGTCACTGTTTAGAAGGGGTCAAAGCTTGCACACCCGGTCTAATTTCACTCATCAGAATATCCTTTGGCCCCTTAGGTAATCTAGCCCTCAAGTACCTTGCTACATACGAAGTTTCTTCCTCTTGCCTGAGTTTAATACTACCCACACTCTTAACCTCTAACACAAGAAGCCCATAAGGATGAGACAGGAAGTACGCATAAAATCGTCCTTCCAGGAGCCTGGGGCTACAGGCCAGTTGAGGTTTTCTTTTCTTTTTTTTTTTTTAAACCCCTACCATGTAAAGAAGTGAATACCACCACCAGGCTATCACTTAGCCATACAATTTAAAGGATTCCCTTTCCATGAAATCCCTGCAGTTAGCATTCCATTGAATGGAGCCTGCTCAGGATGAGCTCAGGAGGCCAAATAAGACAGGCTCCCCTCTTCCCCCACCACTACAGACTCTTGACCACCTGTGAGCTGAGGCCTGGAATTCCACCATACACACCACTTTGGCTTTTTTCTCTGTTAAAATTCAAACTCCCCTTAGAAAGGCAACACTTTGCCCTAATATTGGCCACTTATTTAGTATGAATGAGTTTCTGATCCTTTCTTGGGAAATTATTTTGTCAAGGAGAAAGTTACAACACTGAGAACCACCAAGATGGGGAAAAGGCACAGCACTAAAGGGCACACGGAGTCCCAGCAGTGCCCTGCCACCTTCACTGTCTGACCTAAGGTCTATTTTGCTGCCAGCTACCGTCTCCACAAGCTGACATTAAACTTGATATAAACTGCACGGAGAGAGGAGTCTGTTTCCATGAAACTGCCATACATAAGATAGATCTCTCCTTTTGGACAGAGCCTCCATTGCCTCAGGAAACCTCACTGCACTAAAGCTTCCTCTTAACTGCCAGCTCAGGACTCAAAGCTCAAGCTTGCTTCCCAATGTATGTTACCATTCAAGCCACCTCAGAGTTCCACCAAACTGTGTTATGGCCTGAGAGCGGGCAGATAAGATGCTTTCACATTTGCATCCTAACGACAGGCTAATTTTTAATTATCACCTCATTCTCAAGTCTCCAAGAGGCCTGGATGAAGGAAGCCAAGCAAGTGACCCCAACAAACCTGCACTCTTGTCCTTCCAAGGGTGGGGCTGGTTCTTTGTCCAGCCACTTTTGGATGAGACCAAATCCACCTCCAGGATGCTGCTGCTGCTATGTGACTTTGGGATCTGACGCCAGGCAGGGACCAACCCAGGTGCTCTTTTCACATTTGTATCCCTTCAAAAGAAAACACAGGGTCCCATGTGAACATTAGAAGGAACCAAGGAACCAAAAAGATGGAAGCCAACACCATAAAAATTATTACTGAAATGGTGCCCTAAATGAGAAGGATCAGTCATCTCCCATGTCTCCTTTGATCTTTCTCTTTACCCCTTGCCAAACATACTTAGGTATTGCCCCATTTTCTTCTAGTTCCAAATTTACTAGCTAGCCATATGACCTTGGGCCAGTCCCTTTACTGTTCAGATTTTGGTTTCTTCAGCTGTAAAATGGGGGGATGAGATGAGATGATCTTAAACCACTGCCACATTCTCTTGGGATCAAAGTAGAGAACTTCCTGAAGGTAGTAAACGGAGTTAAAAAGCTATCATGATCTATTTGCTGCCATTATAGAAACAGACAAGATGGCAGAATGGCCAGAGGACAATCAGGAAGACTTGGGGTCACATCTCAGTTTTGACACTTACTATCTGAGTAATCGGGGCAAGTCCCTTAACCTCTCTATGCCTCAGACAATTCCTCAGGATTTATGTATTAAGGCACAGATGAGCTTTGATTTACAACGGTTGAGAGATCACAGATTTAGAGCTGGAAAGAACCTCAAAGGTCATCTAGTCCAAGCCCCTCCTTTTACAGATAAGGAAAACTGAGGTCCAGAGTGGCTGAGTGACCTATCCAAGGCCACACAAACAATAAGCCACAGAAGTGGGATTTAAACCCAGGTCTAAAGAAACTTTTGACACCAAAAGCTCCTCACACTAGGTAAATTACAGAGCACTTGATGCAGAAAGAGCAATCATATCATAAACATCTTTAGGACTCAACTGCTTCATAAGCATACTCCTGGAAATACTAACTTTGTAAGAAGAAAGGGCAATCAGGGGTCTTCTGAGGGAGCTCCATTGTGGAGGGACTTCAGGTCAGTTCTGGAGCTGGAAGGAGGCTTGGAAGTCAGAGGCCAACTCCCCCATGTGACACAGAAGTGGGTCACAAAGGGGAGGTGACTTGGCTGGGGTCCCTCAGTGGTCAATTAATACAGATCTTTTGGCTACAAATCCAGCCCTTCCCCTGCACCCCTCTGCAGCAAAGGCAGGGGGAGATGAACTGTCCTTGAACTGGGACTAGATGCAGGCGCAGTCCTCTGCTTGGCACATTATTCAACAAACGTATTCAGAGTAATGAAAATGGTACCGGCTGAGGAGCCAAGAGACCTCAGTGTGAGGCCCCACTTTACCACCAGCTGGCTTGCAATGCTATGCTGACATCAGCTCTTGGGCCCAGCTGGTTTCTCTGTAAAATGAGGGGATCAGATGAAATGATCACAATGTTCTCCCACAGCTTTGAAATGCTATGACTCTACAAATAGTCATGACTCTCATCATTCCATGTGAAGTGAAATGCATTTACACTACACAGTACAAGGCCTTCAGTGTTTCCACAATTCTCCCACACCCTTTTCTCTCAGCTGAGGACCTTTCCTTTTATTATAATGAAAAAAAATTATAAGAATATTCAATGTAAGCTCCCTCTTCTCTCTTTCTGTTCATCTTAAAGCCCCTTGATATCATCTCCCCCTCACTTTTTCTTTCTGAGTGTATGACAAAGAGGTGAGCCTTCTTGCTAAGGCCAGCTGGTACAAGCACATCGGATTCCATCCACTCCTGTCTTCTCCAGCAGACTGCACTCTCAATCATCTCCTGTCTCAAATCCTCAACCTCTTCCTATCAACTGGTTTCTTTTCAACTGTCTTCAGATATGTTCAAGCTATCATCCTTTTATCTTTATCTGCTGTCTCTACTTTTTCCCCTCTCACTTACTCCTCAACCTTTTGCAGTTTAATTTGGCTTCTGACCTCATCAGTTAAATGAGACAGTTTTCTCCAAAATTACCAATGATCTTTATCTTAAAAAAAACTAATTACAAAGATTATTGATTTGTAAAAATTTACTTTTTTCCCTCAATTAACAAAAATCTATTTTCTCTCTTCCCACCCCACCTCAATCCACTGAAGGGGAAAAAATGAAAGAAAAGCAAAACCCTTATAACAAACATGCATAGTAAAGCAAAACTGATTACCATATAGGCCATGTCGAAAAAATATGTTCTCAATCTACACCCTAAGTCCATCTCTGTTAGGAGAGTTCATAAGTTTCCTTATGAAACTACTAGAATTAAGATTGGTCACTGTACTGATCAGAATTCTTAAGTCTTTTGAAGTTGTTTGTCTTTACAATGTTGTCATCGTATAGCTTTTTTCTTGGTTTTGCTTGTTTCATTCTAGAATCAGTTCATACAAGTCTTCCCTGGGTTTCTCTGAAACCATTCCCTTTCATCATTTCTTATAACATTGTGGTATTCTATTACATTCATATACTATTTTGCAATTTCTACCTTACCCCCTCCAAATTGATGGGCACTCCCTTAGTTTTCAGTTCTTTGCAACAAAAAGAACTGCTACAAATATTTTTTCCCATGTGTGGGTCCTCTTCCTTTCTTTGGCCCTTTTAGCAGAAGTGGGGAACCTTCAGCCTCGAGGCCACATGTGGCCCTCTGGGTCCTCGAGTGCAGGCCTCTGACTGAATCCAAACTTCACAGAACAAATCCCCTTAATAAAAGGATTTGTTCTGTAAAACTTGGACTCAGTCAGAGGCCTGCACTCGAGGACCCAGAGAGCCACATGTGGCCTCGAGGCCGCAGGTTCTCAACCCCTGCAATATACTGGCCTAGTAATGGTATTGCTGGGTCAAAGCATAAGCACAGGCTAGTAACTTTTTGGACATGGTTCCAAATTACTTTCCACAATGGCTGGGCTAGTTCACAGCTCTACCAATAGTGCAATAATGTTCCTGTTTTCCCAAAGCCCCTTCAACGTATGTCATTTTCCTTATTTTTGTCAACTTTGCCACTCTGATGAGGTATAAGAATTGCTCTAATTTTAATTTCTCTAATTATTAGTGATTTGGAGAATTTTTTCATATGGCTATTGATAGTTTCCAATTCTTCCTCTAAAAAAACTTCCCATGCATGTCCATTGATATTTATCAAGTGGGAAAGTGCTCTTATTCTTATAAATTTTAATCAGTTCCCTATAAATCTTAGAAATGAGACCTTTATCAGAGAAACTTGCTGCAAAGACATTTTTTTTTCTCAGATACCTGTCTCCTAATTTTAAATGCAGTAGTTCCCTATAATCTCTTAACTGCCAAATTTGATGGTCTTTTCCTCTGAAAGTCTTATCCTTCCTCTACCTCTCGGCTGTGTTTTACACTGTTAACCACCTTTCCCTCTTGGATATGCTCTCCTTTCTGATACTGCCCTCTCCTAGTCCTCCTCCTAGCTGTGTCACTACTCCTTCTCAGTCTTCTTTGATGGCTCACCATCTAAATTAAGCCCTCCAACTATGGGGTATTCACCAATGTTCTGTTCTAGGCCTTCTTCTCTTTTCCCTCTATGCTCTCTCTTTTGCTAACCTTATCAACTCCCTTGGGTTAAATTCTCATGTCTATGTAAATGACTCACTATCCATAGACTCACTCTCAGTCTCTACCTTAACCTCAGGTGGAAATATGTCCCAGAGACATCTTAAGCTCAATATATCCCAAACTGAACACATTACCTTTTCCCCAAATCCCTTGTCTTCCAAACTTACCTACTTCTGTCAAAGGTATGACCATAGTCTCCCAGGTTCATAACCTCTGCACTGTCCTCAGCTATTCATTCTATCTCACTTCACATATCTAATCAGTTGTCAAATCTATGGGATCCATCCCACATACTGCTGACCATGTTATATTCCTTTACTCAACCCACTTTAGTGACTTCCTACTGGATAAAATATAAACTCTTCTTTGCTTTCTCACTGTAAGTTACTCTTCCCTACCCTGTTGCCCTTGTCCCCAGTGTAATCCTGCCAAACTGGGTCCTCATGGATGTCGCCATCTTCTGACTCCATGCCTCTGTATGAGCAGCTGCGTTTGTCTGAAATGCCCTCCCTCCCTCTTCACCCCCACCTCCTAGAGCCCCCTATCATCCTTTGAGATGTAGCACAAGCATCACTCTTTACATGAAGCCTTTCCTGATCCCTCAATTAGTTGCCATCCTCCCAAATCACCCTGTGTTACATACACTTGCGTATATACGTCATATTTGTCCCTTTTAAGCCACATGTCTTTGTCTGTACTTGTCATTTCCACCATCGGACGATGTGTCCCTTCCAAGCAGTGTGGCTGCACTCATGGTATCAATATTTCTAGCACTGAGCACAGAGAGTGGACTCCAGCAGGAACTGAATACTGGGCTGATTAACGTCTCCTATATAACAGGAGACAGGGCTTGAAGGTATGCAAAGCACTTTACCAACATTACCTCCTTTCATTACCTCCTTCCAACCTAGTATTATCTCCCTTTTACAGATGAAGAAATTGATGCTTACAGAGGGAGACACAAAGCTACTGAGTACCTGGAGCAGGATCTGAACTCTCACCTTCCTGACACCAGTGCCACCTCACTGCCTTGGAGATCCCCAAAGTCAGAGTTAGATGAACTGAACAATATATGGGCTTTGGAGTCGCTCCTTCATTCACTTAATTAGTCTTTATTGAGCAATTCCAAACTTGACTTTTACATACAGTCCCCTGATTTTCAGACCACTTTGCTGCTGACGTTAAACCTTTTGTCCAGCAGAGGGGGTTGTTGCTGCACTGTACTAGCCCTGCCATATGTGTAGCCCGTTCCTGAATCTGCCTCATAAAGTCAGGGCAGAGATCTCTCAACATTGCCCTAAAATGGTCAATGCCCCCTTGCACAGTACCTGGAGGTGCCAGAGCTCTCTGGCAGAGTTGCATCCAGACTGACAGGGCTGTTACTGTTCCTCTCGCTGCTCTCATAGCCAGATTCCATTCTCTGGATTAATCGAGGATGTTGGTCCATAAGGTGAATACCAGGTCGGGGTGGGCCCCAGTTCTTGTGCCTTAAGCTTGGCCCATTGGTTTTGGGGTCATACGCAGTTGATTTGTTCAGTTCATTGGAAATAAACTCTTTAGCTAGCCAAACCAAAGAACAAAAGTGGACAAAAAAGGTGGATATAATGTTACTTATCCAAAGACACTCCTGAACACCCACTACCCAAAACCAGAAAGAGAGCCAACTAATGGCCCTTCTATATCATCACCATTTCCCCAGGTTATTGTGGAAACATGCACTACTCACTAATAATGCTTCATAACCAAAATGAAGCCATGTCCAGGGGTAATAATGTCCTTTGCTGGACTTCACTGTCAAGCGCACCATCATCTTCCCAGTTACCCAGCAATATAAGTGTCATCCTTGAATCATCATTCTCTCCGAAAATCCATATTCAATCAGTTGCCAATCCTATCTAATCTATGTTTGTAACATCTCTCATATATGACTCCTTCTCTCTTCCAACACTGCCACCACCCTGGTGCAGGCCCTTACCTCACATATGGACTACAATAGTCTGTTAACTAGTCTCCATACCTCAAGTCTCACCCCACTCTAGTTCATCCTCCTCTCAGCTGTCAAACTGATCTTTCTGAGACCACATCATCTCCCTGTTCAATAAACTCCAGTGGCTCCCTATTACTTCCAGGATCAAATATAAAATCCTCTTTTAAAGACCTTCATAGCCTGGCCCCTTATTACCTTTCCAGTTTTCTCACACTTTACTGCCCACCACATATTCTACAATCTAGTGACATTCAACTCTCTGTTGTCCTCGGCTCATGACACCCCATCACCCAAATGGCTGCCCCCTCTGCCTGGAATTTCCCCTTTCCTCCTCTCCACCTGCTGGCTTCCTTAAAGTCTTAGCTCAAACTCAACTTCTGCATGAAGCTTTTCCCAATCTCCCTTAATGCTGGAGCTTTCTCCTGGGTAATATCTTTAATTTGCCCTGTCTGTATCTTGTTTGTGCATGACTGTTATGTTGTCTCCCCCATTAGACTATGAGCTTTTTGAGGGCAAGGACTGTTTTTTGCTTTTCTTTGTATCCCCACCAGTGCACAGTGCAGTACTTGACACACAGTAGGCACCTAATAAATGTTTCTTTTTTGGTTTGCTAATCCATTCAGAAAACATCTGGTTTCTACACATGTGATTACACTAAATCAGCTTTGTCCCCCTGTCCAATCCCGCCCCCCTCCACTATCCCCTTCTCTTACCTGGGTCCTCTGAAAATGGACTGAGCTGGGTATAGCCACAATGCTTCCTTTTGTCCTTACTGAAGATGCTGTCAATATTCAGAGACTCACGTTTAGGTCTCCATGTTGGACGGTACTTGCTGGATGAACTGGATTTAGACTCACTGCTGGTGCTCTCTACTTCCCAGTCCTGACAGTGCAAGGGTAGGCTCCGAGGGGGTCGTTTTCCAGTTTGGTCTCCTTTTCCCACACAGGGAGATCCTTGGTTGCTTTGGGAAGTTAGGGATGGTCTGCTATGGATGATATTGCTGACTGTTTCTTTAAAATCCTTTAGTCTGTTGGTGCTGCTGGGTGGCTTGGGGGCACTCCTGGGGGCCTGCTTCTCCTTCAGTGTTTCTCCTAAAGTCCACAGATGAACCAGCACAAACACAGACCCTTGTATTACACTAGTAGAATTATGAATATTCCCTTAATGCTATACCAGATGGGTGCTATGAATAAGAAGGTACAGATTTCATCAGCTCAAGAAATGGCAGGGACGGCCAGTGAAGAAACAAGGACAATGACTGACCTTCACTGTGGTACCCAGAGGACTGTGGCTCATCGCCTCTCCTCCTGGTCCGACCAGAGCTCCTCTTCCGCTCTGTCAATGAACCCTTTTTGGCTGTGTGCTTCTGGTTACATTCACCATCAGTCAGATGTCCTGAAAGAATAGGAAATGGGAGGGAGGGAGAAGAAACATGCAGCTACTCCCATTGTACTCTTGAAAGCAAGACTTACTTGATCCTGACTCCCTCCCCTGCCAGTTCTGAGACCCTTAATGGCATTATTTAAAAGTAGTGTGCCTGCAGTGCCCAATTTCAACATCCTAATTCATCATCATCTACTTCTATGTAAGATCAAATGAGAAAATATTGCAAAGCACTTAACACAGTGCCTGGGCACACAGTTGATGCCTAAAAGTTTATTCCATTTCCTTTCCTTCCCCTTGATAACATATCAGGATTGAGGGTTGTCTAATTTTGCTGGTTTATTTTCACACTCTAAATCTAAAAACACAGCTTGGCTCACCACTTCTAAAGATTAGATGCAAATTAAACTTTGGATCCAACATTACTCAAAGGGTCACAAACTTTACCCACAGTCCTGGTATTAGTATAGGATTGTGAGGACCTGGAATTTAACTTTTACCATTCATGCAACATTTAAATTAAACAAAACAAAACAAAACAACAACAAAAGCAAGGCCACTTCAAGGATCCAAACCCTCAAGGAGTAAAAACTGAAAGTAAAAACGTGGCCTTATTCAGCAACACCAGTGGCCCAACCTCCATTCCATCACTACCTGGGTCTTCAGGTATTTTCCTGAAAGTAACACTATAAACACAGTATCACATATGTACATACCCTCTACCCCTTAAGTTACTGGTTGTGGACATTGTACTTAGCAATTAGATGTGAAAGAAAGTGAAGAAACATAAAAAAACAGAAGTGGGAATAGAAAGGGTAAGACAGATAAAGGAGAATAAGGAAGGAAAGAGAAGAAATGAACCTTTTTTTTGACTAACTGGATGAAAGCGATCATCTTCTAGGGGTTTTGTTTTTTTTTAATTTTTGTTGTTTTTTTTAACCTACACCAATATCAACCACACATGTCCTCCTTTTTAAGAAAAAACCAGTTTGAAATTTGGGAGGGACAAGAAAGAGGAGAGTGAACCTGTGATTTCATGAGTGTGAGAGAATGGATGGAGTTTCTATCCAAATATAATTTAAATTTAATAGTATTAGAGAGTAGCTCAGGGGCACTAAAGTTAAGTGACTTGCCCAAGGTCACAAAGACTATGTATGTCAAAGACAGGACTCAAATATGTCTTGTCTCCAAGGCTGGTCCCACACTTCTTGTCACATATTGTCACCAATTTTATCGAACGCTGATGTTTTCATCAGGAATGTTTAAAAGCCTCCTATTTCAATGAGAATGTCCATTTTTTCCCCTGAAAGTCTATGCTCAGTTTTGCTATGTAGGTGACTTGGGACTTTAGTGACTGTTGTATTGAACCAGAAAAACCTCTTTCTTCATTCCCCCTACAATCTTCCTACCTGTGTCTCGACTGCTCTGAGACAAAGAGTCATTCTCCACATTGTAGATCACTGTTCCCTGGGAATCAGATGAGAAGTGACTGACCACAGACTCATGGTGGGAGTGTTTGCAGGGATAGCTGTCTGTTGATGAATCTGTCCGGGTATCACTGGAGATGGAAGGCTCCCTTCCTGAAGAAAGGAGGCAATACAGAGGTAGGGCACAAAGAATGAGATAGAAATGTCAACAGAGGTCAGAAAGCCAAAGTCAAAGCTTTCCAAGACAAATGGGCTACAAGGTTACATGCTGATCCTGGCTTACAGAGGACCCATTTAAACAAAAAAAAAAACAAAACAAAAAAAAACCAACCTGATGAAATCCCAGCTTTAATTTGTGAAAAACCCCAGGACTTTTGGGGAACATATAGGTTCAGAAGTAGAGAAAGGGAATTACCTGTGAAAAGAGGGCCAGCTTTTTCAAACTAGCCAATTTCCCTGCCTCCAAAATGTTCCTGCATTTTTTTTTCCATTTTGCTTTGTAAAGAGAAATTATACTGACTGAAATTTTAACAATTAGAGATTCATGTGGGTTAACAAATATTCTTATTATTTGTTTTAGTAAGCATACTGAATAACTTAGGTGAATTATTTACACAGGAATAGGAATTAATTCAATTAGATTATTTTGTTCCTAACACCAAGGAATACTGCATTAGAAAAGTAAATGAAGTTTTGCATGGGGAGTCTAGAGGTTGTAGAGTGGGAAGATAGTGGACTTTTGAACTATCGACTAATAACAACAGTAATCGTAGCTAACACTTATATAGCACTTACTATGTGACAGGTACTGGGCTAATTACTTTACAATTATCTTTTGATAATTATCATTTGATCTTCCCATCAACCTTGGGAGGTATGTGCTATTATCCCTATTTTATAGGTGAGGAAACTGAGGCAAAACAGAGGCTAAGTGACTTGTCCAGGGTCACAAAGCTAGTAAATTTCTGAGGCTAGATTTGAACTCAGGTCTTCCTGACTCCAGGTTTGGTGCTTTATCCACTGCACCATCTAGAGACCTAGCAGCTAGTTTGGAAGACTATGGATTTAGGGGAACTTAAAGACATCTCCAGCTTATAATGCATATATCTTATTTGTACATAGTTAACATGTTGTCTCTCCTATTAGAGAATGTTTGAAATGAACTGTTTTGAAACTTTCAAACATTCCTTGTCCTGGAGGATAGAGACTGTCTTTTGCTCTTCTTTGAACTTCCAGCTCTTAGCACTGTCGGTGTTTAATAAATGCTTATGGACCGACAATGGATTCTAGGAGAAAAGATGAGATAGGGATGTAGAAAGAAAGCTAAAATAGGTAAACTGTGCGTATTTCAAAATTTTGTCAAGGGCTAGCCCCAGGTCCAAGATGAGGGGAGGATAATCTCTTCCTCCTCACTAGAGCAGAGGTGAGACTTTTTCAAACAGATACCTTAAAAATGAATTTCTGTAAGACAGTCCATTCATGTAGTGGGATCTAGCTATACTACATTTGGACCTTGTAAACAAAAATCCTTCATCGCTAGCAAAAATACCACATTTTATATGATCAGACAAATTATTTCTTTCTTATTAATCACACTGGTCTAAGACACAGCTCCTTCGATATGAGTAAAGATGAGAAGCCAGCTTGCTATATCAATATCACCATACTAGTTAATGATGCTTCCATTACAAGCCGAATATGTTAGGTTTAACCAATGGGATTTTCTTTCTTGCATTCTTTTTCAATTAATTGTATTTCAACCTTCTTAATTAATTTTAATTTGTTTAAAAATTCCTTTCTGCTTTGGGTTCTAGCACATTAGTTTAGCTCTGAGTGAAATGAAAAGCTTATCCAACACAGGACCTTCCAGGAAGGTCTTGGTCATTTGGATAGAACTATCATGTGACACCAAATTTGAAACTGATGGAAAGGCCACCATGCAGCAAACTCCACATGGCATCCTTTCAATTCATGCTAGTCCACATGCTAATGAGTGTGGACAGCCATCTGGATATTCAACGGACAAGTCCAAAAGTCATAGGAAAGAACAAGATTAAAGTTGCTTACCCGAGTCTTCACTATCATAACATGTCCTACTGTATGACTGGGGCTCCATCTGAGGGGGCAAATCCTGGGTAGATACCGGGGTACCTCGGGGGTCAGCATAAAGCAACAGCAAAGGCTGATAATGTCCCTTGATGCATTTGGTTACCACATCTTTCCATTTGGGCCCAATCTGAAGCAGAAACAATCAGAAAAGTAAGAATTTACTCTTTACTTCCGTAGTTCAAAGTACTTAAGGAATCAAAGCACATTCAAGCTGGAAGAGATCTGAGAAATTATCGTCTCTAACTTCATTTTACAGATGAAGAAACTGAGGCCCAATTAAGAGATAGGCTTCCTCAAGATAGGCCTTCAAACTGGTCTTTAGAATTCAAGACTAGCACTCATAGGATCACAAAATGAGAGCTGGAAAGGACCTCAGAGCCCATCTACTCCAACAGATAACAAAGCTGAGGTCCAGAGAAGTCTTGTCCAAGGTCACAGAGAACAAGTGACAGAGGCAGTTTCTGCTGCTGTCTCCCTAGGTCTCCTGTGTGTCCTGGGCATCTTTACTGCTATTCTTTCTAGCTTGGTACATTAACACAGGCACTTCATTCCCTCCCATCTCCTTTTTCAATTCAGAGCCCTTCGGATTTGATCTGCAAAATTCTAGGCAAATATACATTTGCCAGCTCTTGCTAAATGCCCTCCATCTCTGGCCAAGAGCTAATCATAACTATATTTTAAAACTAAGTCAAACTGCTTAGAAAAGATGATTGTGCCACTCGGTCAAAACAACATGTGAGGAGTCGGCTTTGCTCTTCGTCTTCAGACAAGAAATAACAGAGGCAATAACCCAACAAAGTTCCCAAGTCAACCCTGCTCTGGGCACTAAACCAGTTGTGTTTTCAGCAAAGATGAGGCATTTGTAAAGTACTTAGAGCAGTGCCTGGTACAGAGTAGGCACTATACAAATGTTTATCCCCTCCCCCACCTTATTCCCTTTTAGCAGCCAAACTGCTCCTCATCTTGTTTTGGCATAGAGCTATCCAAAACATACTGGGAAGAAGTAAAAGAAAATCAAGACAATTTCCATATTTCTTACTACCCTAATAATGAAGTCACTTACTATTTATTATTTACATACCCATTATTATTGGAAATTTATCTCATTGTTTCTAATTATGGTTACAGCTAGCACTCTTCCTAGGCAATATCTCATCACAATGGGTTTAGTTCATTCCATACTAGCTAATTAATTTGCTATGGCTATGGAATCTCTGGTCTTCCAGGTATAGTTTCCAAAATGTTTCCCTGTTCTTTGTACAGCATTTGAGAGTGTCTCCATTCCCCAATAACAATATGACTTTCTGTTGCCTATTGTTAAGGGGATTTGATGCTGCTCAGAACCAGCCAAAACTTTACTCAGTAACGAGTCCAGCATTTAAAATTCTGTCCTCTACTCAACTCAAAGATGAAATCCCTGAGCCTTTCCTCTAAAAACACATTTTTGTAACGTGAACCCAAATGGGTGTACTACAAAGCTCCAAGAGAGATTTTCCCCCATTGCTTTACAATGGTTTTCAAATGCTGATGGTGAACTAATTTCTAAGTCCTGGAAATCAGACTGTTGGTTTTCAACCCAATCCAATTCAATAAATGTTTATTAAGTGCTTACTATGTGCCAGGCACTGTGCTAAGCACTGAGATTGCAATTAATAAAAAGAAAGACAGTCTCTGCCCTCAAAGAGCTTATAATCTAATGGGGGAAACAACACACAGAAGGAAAGAGGAAAATAGGGGTAGAAGTGGGAAAGCGGATACTGGGGGCATCTTGTTTCATGGAGCTGAAACCAGGCAGGGCAGCAGATGCAGAGTGGACTGAGCTGAGATGAAAGTCCAGTTTCTGCTCTCTATAAAGGAAGGCATTGAGAAGAGTTTGGTACTTCACCTTCTAGCCCTACAATCAGAGAGGAGAAGAGGCTGAGGGAGGTGCTATCAATCAAGGCTTGACTTAGCAGCATGGTGATGAGATTAAATTGGGCAGTTAGGTGGTACAGTGGATAGACTATCAGGCCTGAAGTCAGGGAGACCCATCTTCCTGAGTTCAAATCTGGCCTCAGACACTTACTAGATGTGCGAGTCACTTAACCTTGTTTGCCTCAGTTTCCTCATCTGTAAAATGAGCTGGAGAAGGAAATGGCAAACCCCTCCAGTGTCTTTGCCAAGAAAACCCCAAATGAGGTCATGAAGAGTCAGACATGACTGAACAACAATGAGACTCGAGGTGATGAGCTTAATGTGGGGTGCAATCTTGTTCATGGAGTTGAAACCAGACAGGGCTGCAGAAGTATTTGTTGAATACCTACTAGAAAATTCAACAACGTGTCTGGCAGGAGGAAAGAAAGGGAGGAAAGATACTAAGGCATAAGACACAATGTCTCAGATTTGAAGAAGCTTGCAATATAGCAGGGGAGACCAGGAAAAAAATATACATTAAGAGCAACAATCCAAATATGCCTCATAGATATATGATTCAAAACCTTGCTGAAATGGCAAGGTACCCTAAAGAAGAGACAACATGGAGTATGTGACAGGCAAATCTAACCATCATATCCTCTCAGATTCTGATAACAGCTCAGGACCCTGAGCCTGAGCCATAGGAAAAACAGAGCACCCACAAACCCTTGGCCCTGCTTCCAGCCTGGAAAGCCCCTCAAGTCAGAGGATTTTAGGAGCTAGGATTTGAAAATTAACTCTGTGATCCTTAGCAAATCACTTAATGTCTCTGTGCCTCATCTATAAAATATGGATAATACCACTTATCTCACAAGTTTGTTGTGAGGCTCAAATGAAATAATGTATGTAAACTGCTTTTCAAATCATAAAGTACTTAACATATGTCAGGTGTTATTACGATAATATTTCACACAAAGCACTGGATTTTCCTACCTCTTTTACATGGGCATCATCAAAATACATCCATTTGCGGATCTTTGTTTGGAAAAAGAAAGTAGAATAATGTTTGCCATAATAACAGATCATTCCCACTAAATACAATTCAGACTGCTTGGCTCGGTCATCTGTCACTCTGAAAAACAGCTGCAAAAAAGCAAGAGAAAGAAGAGCCATTACATACACAGCACTCTCAAAGTATTTCTCATCAGTCTCAATGTTTTTATAAACATTTCTTAATTAGTATTCATAAAAATACTAACTCTTCCCTCCCTTGGTCAATAAGATCATTATTTTGATAACTACAATGGGAATATGGGAAACAAATTTCTCCATTAGAAATGAGCCTGAAAAAGTAAAAAGTAGAGAAAGGTGAAAAGAGAAGTGGAAAATAAGGTGGGTGAAGATGGGAAGAAAGGAAGTAGAAAGGGTATGGCCAACATGAATTTGAGATGAGATCCTCCAAAAAAAGGAATTTTCTCTTCTAGAGTCCATCACTTACACAAGTAAGTGTAAGAATAGGATGTAGGAAACCAGGAAATGAACAAACAACCTAGCAACACTGTCTATTTCTTCTCAAGTCAATACTTCCCCAGTCTATAAGGTTACTTGTTAGCTGCCCACATTTCACTAGCTTTCAACTGACAGCATGGCAGTATAAGATAGTTCCCAAGTAACTCTGGTCTGTCAGTCCAATCAACATTTACTAAGCACCTCAGTGACCAGCACTGTGCTAGGTATTCTTGGAGACATAAAGCCATAAGAAATTTACTCCTTATGATCTAGTTGGGAAGATAAGACAAAAACAGAAACCTTAAGAAAATTAAGTCAAATACAGGACAAACAATAATTACTTTGGAAATTTTGAGAAGGTAAATGATATTGTTGGCTGAGATAATCAGGGAGAACCTAACCTGTGGGAGAGGACCTAGAACGTAATCCCAGACATTTATTATCAAAATGGCCTAATAGAGGCAGCTAGGTGGGGCAGTGGATAGAGCACTGGCCCTGGAGTCAGGAGGACCTGAGTTCAAATCCTGCCTCAGACATATAACACTCACTTAACCCCATCGCCTAGCAAAAAACAAACAAAAACAAAAAAAAAAAGCCTCACAAAATGGCCTACTAAAGTACGCAGTAACCTCCCAATCCCTTAAGTCACATGATGCCTGGGAGTAGCAGTGGCCCCCTACAACACCAGCGCTACTTCCAGTCTTGCCCCCACAGCTCTTGTCTAGGGAAGTAATCCTTAGGGAAATTCAACTTGAACCTGCTACCTCAAATGCTGCAGCCCATGCCTCCTCAGGAGCCATGGCTACTGAAGTACATGGAAAAGAACATTCTCACCCATAGAGGCCTTGGCTCTGTTAAATGGCTGAACACTAGAAACAGGTTTTATCAATGTAAATAACACTAAAGAAGAAGCATTAGTACCAAGCACCACTGAGCCTCATCATCTGATTCACAGCTGAAACCCCCTAGAGGTATTGTCTCCTCCTTGAAAGCAGAATTCTACTTGTATCCCCAATGGTGTACACACAGTAAGTTCTTAATAACTGTTTTTTCAACCATCCATCCAATCCTTATTCTTCTCCTTAACTGGCAGAGAATCTAAGTTGTAGCCACAGCTTAGCTGTATTCAACTTGGTTGGCACAGGCCTGTGCTGATAAAGCACTGTTTCTGAAGTCTTTCTCCCATATACTTTCCTGAATATCACCATCGAGAGACTGCTGATCACTTCCACTTGCTCTCATCCTCCTCCTCAACTGGCACTAGCTCCATACCCATTCTGCTCCTCCCTGTCTTCCTACCTGACGACTCCAATAAAGTTCAGTGATCCTCTTCGGTCCTTTCTCCAGATTAAGTCCCCTAGCTGGAATAGTACAGTATGGAGCATGTAATAGATCCTCAATCTTAAAAAAATCAATTAAGCAACAAGTATTTATTAGCCAGGCTATATCCTAAGTCTTTCCTATCCTTTAAGGTCTACCTTAGTCTACTTCTTCAACAAAGGTTTTCCCGCCAATTACTGAAATGGACTTTTCCTCATTTAATATATAAGTAACTCTCTTGAATATAGTAACTGTTACGCATATTATGCCATAAAAGTCTGTGGGTAAAGATATTCTCTCTTCTATGTTCAATATCAACTACCATAGAACAACACCAGGCCTACAGGATTTCAGATCAATGTTCACGGGAAATGAGACTCACATCACCCAGTTTGAGGCAAGTACCCAGGCTATGGATGACATCCTCTGCCAGGTCTGAATGGTCGGAGTCCCACACAAGCCCAATGGTGATAATCTGAGGGGCATTCATCAGCACACGGCGAATCCGGATCTTCTCTCCACAATTACTCTGAAACATGTGGACATGGTCACTGTTGTCGGAGTCCAACATCTTTTAACAAACTGTGTCCTGCTGTCTGCCCCTGTGCCCCCCCACCCCCATTTCACCCTCACTCACTGGGCAGTTCCGAAGATCACCCATGGTACTGGCTTTTTGCAGTAGTTCCCCAAACATGCCTGGAGAAGGTTTCTCTCGCCTCTCCAACATACAAATTGCCTGGTTGCTTATGTATGATAAATGAAAAGGAGATGAGGGCATAAATTTCCAAAGTTAATACAAAACAGTTATCCACAAATGCCTTAACTCAAGTGTTCTGCTTACTTCTCATAGCTATATCAAATCTCCATAGAACAGACAAAGGAGATGAAAACACCTTTATATCTATGACCTCCCTAAGGTCTGAAGATTCAAAGAATTCCTATTCTTTCTACCACTTCACACAACAGAAATAGGTCCTAAGAAAGAAGAGAGGGGAAAGGAAAAGAAGGGAGACTAAAAGCTATTTTAAATATTTACTGAATAATCCCCATACTTAATAATACCCATAGGTATTCAGCAACTGCTTCAGCAAAAAGGACTCCAATTATCTAGACCACCATAAATGAAAGCCCCAAAGTCTCAATGAGGTGAAACCTACATGACTCACCAAAGGGAAGTGGTAGAGATGTAATGTACCATCTGGATAAAGGGCAGTGGGTCAGAGGTGGCACCACAGCTAGTACATACACACTAAGGCAGAAAGAAAAACAAATGAGCCACAATCATCAGATGCCCTTAGCATGCCACTTCTCCCACATGACACTCCATAATCTGGGCCAAAGGAGGCCACAGATAGCACCTCACCTGTTCAAACAAAGTCATTGCAAACTTCTGGTGGGAGATACAATGAGCAGCAGTGCAAATGTCCTCTTTGGTTTCATCTGCGATGTGGAAGTGAATCCTCATCAGAAGGTTCTCCTACCATGGAAGGAACAAAAAAGGAAAATTGGCACAGATCATTAGCTAAGCAGCTCATACAAAAAGAATGGTAAAAATGGGACCTTGGGGAGTGATAGGAATATCCCCTTATTCCCACTGATCCTCTCAATTTTTCTTCCGACAGCTGAAATATATCACTTATAGAACCCTAAGATCTTGGAGCTAGAAGGAACCTTAGAGATCTCTAGTTATTTCACTGCATGACAAAAAGAAAGGATTTTCTGTCACCATTCAAAACCAATAGGTCTGCCTGTTTTTCACATGCTTAAAAATTTAATGAAGGTCAAGAAATAATTCTGAAAGTCACCTTACTACCTATTAATGTAGGCAATGTGGCTGTCTGAAGTAGATCATACTTATGCCAGAGGCCCACTTCCAAGTGAAACATTCACTTCTCTGATGAAATATCTCTTACTCACCCTAAGGGGGACCCTGGCTCCTCTGAGGATTATAGCTATAGCTTTAGACTATGGCAAAAGTAGACAATACAGAGCATGAAGAAGTTAACATGTCTGGGCCAACATGCACTGTAGCACTGGAAGAAATGTGCTCTGAACCACCGAAGACAGTCCTAGTTTTAACAGTTAAGATGAGGACATAGTTATTTCCAAAGAGAAGGAGCTCAGTTACCATAGTAAAGTCTTCATATTTCCCCCAAATAAGAAAGGGAAAGGGAAATACTCACAAAACATTCGGCAGCATCATCCATAATACCCAGCTGGAAGCGCTGCTCATCCTGAAAAGTCTTTGCCAAAGCACTGCGGAGTGTGTCAGAAGGAAGGACTTTCTCACTGCTACACTGAAACTGATTGAAGATTCCCTGTGAGGAAGAAGTTAGAGGGTAGAAAAAGCATAAAGTTATTATTAAATCTCTACATAAGTGCTATCTGCCAAGTGCTTTACGATACCAATAGCTACCAAAGTAAAATTTACTGATACATTTAGCAGAATACAAAGCCAAAGCCAACCACTGAAAGATCAGGGGACTAACCCAGCACATAAGAGTCTCACTCTTCCAGATGCAGGTGATGCCATCCAGGACAACTTTAAGACACTGAGGCTCAGTGTTAAGTCACTTGTACGAGAGTCATACACCAGGTAAGTGTCTGAGGGGAGGTTTTAAGCCAGGTCTTCCTGATCCCAATCCCAGCATTCTATTAGTTACACCATCCTATCTCTCTGCACTTGTAGCTGGATATTCAAAGACAACACAGTCTCTGCCCTGAATAAGCTTATGTTCCATTGGCTAGGGAGGGTACATAAAATATATTTATAAGCAATAAAAAGTAATCTCAAGAGGTAAAGAACACTAGTACACTACTAACAACAACTGGGGTATCAGGAAAGACCACCAAAGATACACCTAGAACTCAATCTGTAAGCAGATTTTTTTTTTGGTTTTTTTTTTTTGGTGAGGCAATCGGGGTTAAGTGACTTGCCCAGGGTCATACAGCTAGTAAGTGTTATGTGTCTGAGGCCAGATTTGAACTCAGGTCCTCCTGACTGCAGGGCTGGTGCTTTATCCACTTCGACACCTAGCTGCCCCTTAGCAAGCAGATTTTGACTCAGCAAAGAAAATCTCAGCAAATAATGCTGTCTAGAAATGAAAAGTAAAGAATCAGGAGATAGTGAGTTCCCTATTATTAAGCATCTTTTCAAGTAGATGACCAATCAGTAGGGGAATGCTGTAGAGAAGATTTACACTTTAAAGGAGGGAGGGAATCAGATGACCCTTAAGGTCCCCTTTAAAATTTTTCCAAGGTCACATATCTAATGAGTGGCCATGATAGGCCTAGAACCTAGGGCTCCCCATTTTTAATACAATGTCCTTTCCACTATAACTCATTCTGATTAGCATCCTTAACAACTGCAATGTCTTCCAATACAGTTTCTACATATAGGTCACTTTGTAACCAGTCCTTATTTCCCCACAAATTACTCCAGATATGGAAACGTAGTACACAGTAGCAAGGACTACAATTCAGTGTTATTTAATAGGCTTCAGGGCCTAGGAAAGAAATCCTAGAGCAATCATTCCAACCTCCCATTAGGGGTCGACTTTTCCGCATAGCTTCTCCAAATACTGTTCAACATTTTTAGACAGTATCCTATTTTGCCAGGAGGCTCCCACTGGACCATCCTTATAACCTAACCACCACTCAAATAAAGAGTAAGCTCTTCCAAAACACAGCCTCTTTCTCTTGGAACCATGGTGTCCCCAGTCCATACCAGAATAAGCCCAGTCATTTTCCCTTAGAGGGCAATTCTGTATTTTATCAGTTGCCTATAGAATCTTTTGATACAAATTGTCTTTTGATACATTTGGAACTATGATGAATGAGGAAGAAAGGTAGAAATAAATACCAGCTGCTTCAAACTGCCCAACATCAAAAAGATTTGTCCAGCTTGCTTTGGAGAACTCATCACGCCATGGCTAAAACTAGCAATCTCTGTTCCATACCAAAGAGGTGTCACTTCTACTTGGTTGTCAATGAAGAAGATATTCCTAAGTAATAATAATTCATTAGTAATAATAGTAATTCCTAAGTAATAAGAAAATATTCCTAAGTGCAGAATGGACTAATTTTATAACATGTTAGAAAAGAGAGAGAAAAAGACATGTAACATAAATGACAATAATAATAAATCCAATTATCTGAAAACCTCTATACCTTTCCTTATCATCACCACTATAACCATAGCCAATATTCTTTGAAGACACAGGTAATCTGTAAACCTCATTTCATCCTACAGTGTTAACATAGAAGAGTGCAGAGAGCCACGGTGGATCTTTATGGAAACCTGATACACCAAAGGCTTTTATACTCAGCTGAGCAAAGACCATGATTCAAAAACTTCTGCCCTGTGGGACCTCTCCAAAATCTTCCCAGCTCTACTTCCTTCATCAAAGACAAAAGATGGGAAGGTTTTATAAGTAATTCCCCAGAGAAGAAAAGAGAAAGTCTGGGCCCTACCTGAACTAGCAGTTCTGTAAATGTACCCTGACAGATATGACGCTGATGTTCAGAGATGTAATCATCTCCATCCCTGCACTACTTTTCTTGCCTCTAATTACAGGCAGCTTCTCCCTACATACTGAGCCTCTGAATTGTCTCTGTCTGTCTTCTTTGTTTTCTCAATTTAATTATTGTTATTGGTCTTCTATTGTCAGGAATTGAGCTGGTATGTTCAAGATGAAGCTGCCTGAGCCTGCCCAGAATGCCATTGGTGGAGACACAGATCTGAAAGAGGCTGTCACACAAAGCCCTTCTGTTAAGGCAGCACACTGACCCCCTGTGTGCCATGCTCCAATTGAGCACAGGTTCTGGAACTGGCCTCCACCCATTCCCTTTTTCACCCTCCTCCCACCTTTCCCAGAGGGAGAGCTTGTTCATACCAAAGAAAGCCAAGAACATTTAGTTCAGCAGTAAGAACAGGTGGCAGCTCCAATAAGGAACAAAAACTGGGATTCTTCCAATTGCTGAACTCCAAAGCAGAGAACAAGAAAGGGCATGAGCAGGAGAGGCATATCTCCCTGAAGAGTTCTCAGGAGGGAGGAGGCAGGCAAGCAAGAGGAAACCCATCTCTAAGGGTCATCTCCACTCCCCTAAACAGAGGAAAGCTGAGGAAGTTTCCTTTTCATTCTTGGCCCAGTGTAGCTTATTACAAACTACTTTTTGGTCTGTGTGCAATTTTCTTGGATTGAGAGCAAAAACAAGATTTTAATGACTAGAAGCAGGTGCTTCCTCAGCAGTCTTTCCTTGACTGGGTAGCAAACAATTCTGCCTACATAAGGGCTTAATTACTTGGATTACCAAAAACAATAAAAATAAGATAGAGACTGCAAAGAGTACCAGCACAAATATCTATATGTTCTGATATCTACAAATATAGCTGTTGCTCAAATTTAATTAAAGTATAGGAAGGTGAGAAAGAGGAAGAGAACAAGCATTTATTAATCCCTTGCTATGTGCCAGGAACTGTGCTGAGCACTGTACAATTATCACCTCTTTTGATTCTCACAACAACCCTGAAAGGTTGGTGCTATTATTATCTCCATTTCTCAGATGAGGAAACTGAGGCAAACAAAAGTTAAGTGACTTGACCAGACAGAAGTTAAGTGATTTGCCCAGGATCACGTGGCTAGTAAGTGTTTCATGTTGGATTTGAACTTAGGGCTTCCAGAATCCAGAATCAGTGCTCTATCTACTTCATTATCTAACTACTTATACTCCTAGCCTGAATTTGGAGAAGATGAAAAACAGCTCATTACTTTCTTCATTATGCTTCCCTTATCTTGCAACTAAAAATATTTTTATTTATTTATATTATTTTATCTTACATTATTATGTATATTATTTATATTATATATATATTATTTATTTTTATTTATAGTTAGATGTTAGCAATGTACTTGGGGAAAAGTGTCTAACATGATATCCTTAAGCACAAGATTGAATGATGTTGATTGAATGCTGGTGTAGCTAGATGGGTTCAGAACTGGCTGACTTGACAGTACAGTTAGATGAGTTCAGAAGTGGTTGACTGATGGGACCCAAAATGTGTTGATTAACAGATCAAAGACAACCTGGTAGAAGAGGTCTTTGATAGAACATCCCCAAGTTCTTTCCTTGACCCTCTTCTGGTCAACATTTTTAAGGCAGAAATGCACACAGATGTAAAAGTACTTTGTAATGAGCTATACTGTACCACATCGAATGAAAGATGAAGAATTCTTATTTAATTTATAAATGTTTATGAATCTGGGAGGGATAGCTAATACGTTGTGTGAATGAATTGGGGTTCAAAAAGATCTTTTTTTTTTTTAGTGAGGCAATCAGGGTTAAGTGACTTGCCCAAAGTCACACAGCTAGAATGTGTCAAGTGTTTGGTCTGAGGTTGGATTTGAACTCAGGTCCTCCTGACTTCAGGGCCGGTGCTCTATCCACTGCACCACCTAGCTGCCCCCAAAAACATCTTGACAGGCTGGAGTGGTAAGTTCAAACTGACAAATGACATTAATAGGGATGAACATAAAGTCCTGGATTTGGGTCCCAAAGATCAATTGCAGAAGTACTGAAGGACTATAAAAGAGAGATGATGTGCCTAGAAATCAGTATTTGTGGGGAAAAAAAGACTTAGGAATTATGGCAGAATGCAGGCTCTATATGAGTCAACAATGTTGCATCTCTGCCAAAAAGCTAATGCTATCTTGGGCTTTGTTACTAGAAGTTCACTGTTCAAAACAAAGAAGAGACAGTCCAATACACTCCCCCCCACATTATCATGCATATTATTTATTTATTTATATTATGAATATTATATTATTTATTTTTATTTATAGTTAGATTTTAGCAATGTACTCCCTCTCCCTCTCCCTCATATGGAAAAGGTTTCTAACAATTAGAACTGGTTACAGATGAGACAAACATATATCCAAAACAAGGACAGCATTTGATTTGACGCTGGAAATAGCAGACAGAATTCATCATTTGGTGCAGCAGAACGAAGTCTAGATTTGGAGCTATGGGGCCTGGCTTTGATCCTGCCTCTGCCACTTACTACTTAGTACAAGACTGGGCAAATCACCTATTTTACCTCTGTGGGTTTCAGTTTTCTCCCATGTAAAACAATAGAATTGGACAGGATGACCGCTGAGGTTCCCTCCAACTCTCAAATTCTATGACTTCTCTATGTTCTATAAGCTCTCCAAGTAGGAAAAGTAGAAGCAGGGAGAGGCAGTCACTAAACTTGGTGTTTTGTGACAGGTACCTCAGTCAGCAGCTTTGTCTGTCCCTCCAGATAGACTTCACTTGGGCCCTATCTCCTTAATAACTTCTTGCACAAATATTAGGTACTTTAAGCTTTCCCAGTCACTCAACTCTTCAGACTTCTCTTCTTCAAGCCTAACAGGGCAATTTTTAATTGTTCTACCTCTCCTCTTAATCTGTGCTTTCTAAACTTTTCACCATTTAAGCCCCTCTTCTAACTCCTTATCATTTTCATCTTTGCTAACATGGAGACTAAAACTGATGTCATTTGTCTCAGAAATTCAGTCCTCTAGAAAGGAGAAAAGGCTGTAAGTCAACACTCTGGTCTGGGTGATACTAGTGAAAAAGAAGGGGTAAATTGGAGATAGATGATGGAATAGCCCCATGTTTAGCATTTATAAAGTCTTTCACAAAGTGGCTCCAGCCTACCTTTCCGGGCTTATCATATCTCACTTTTCTTCATCCAGCAGACTTTCCAATCAAACTGTTCTGCCTACTGTTCCTATACATGACATCCCATTTCCCATATCTGTGTCTTTTTAGAGAGAGATACTATCTTGCTTAGAATGCTTAGAATCTCTCCTCATCTCTAGCTCTTACAATCCATGGATTCCTCTGAGGGTCGATTCAACTGCTTCCTCCTACATAAGGTTTTTTTCTAACCCCTCACAGTTGTTATCATCCTCAGAATTACTTTGCATAGATTGACAGATCCATATCAAATCTATAGATCTATCTCTGTACATTGTACATGCACACACTGACAGTAGTATTTCTGGGGCTTGGAGGTGACAGCCTCTCTTCTACACCTTCTCCCTATAAAGTAGAACTTACTTTGCCACTGTCCATAACCCATCTATTTATCCAACAAACATTTATCAAAGCACTATGTTGGTTGCTGAAGGAAATACCTGGATGGAGCTCTAATTTCACGGGTTATAGTATTCCTTCCTTTAATGTGAACAGCAACTCCTTTATGCCTTTTCATCTTATGAAATTCTTATCTGTCTCGGTTAATCCTCCATTGAGGCCTAATGAGGTATAGACCATGTTGGTGGTTATTTTACTATCTCAGAGTTCCACCACAGCATCTGGCCTATCCATCTACTTTTTCTCATTATCACTACATGGCCAGTCTACATCTTTTAATGGTCATTTGTTGTTCAGTCATTCAGTCACATCCAACTCTTCGTGACCCTGTGTATGCCAACACTGTCCATGGGGTTTTCTTGGCAAAGATACCGGAATGGTTTGCCATTTCCTTCTACAGTACAGGTTAGGTGATTTGCCCAGGATCACACAACTAATAAGTGGCTGAGGCCAAATTTGAACTCAGGCCCAGCGATCTATCCACTTACATCTAACTACCCCATTTAATGGTCATACACATTCTCCATGACATCTTACAGATCAGGTCTTAGCACAAGGTATTATTGGTAAAATGTTTCAACCTACTTAAGCCAAAAGACATCAGAGTCAAGGGTTATTCTGAGGCTTAAATGAGAAAATATATATAAAATACTTTGCAAACATTAAAGCACTATGTAATTATCAGTTATCATCAATATCCTGAATATTACTACCATCATGCATCATTCCAATGTCCTTTAAGTTACCTGTAACTTGGATTACATAATTATGGTATTCTAGGAATCACTACCACAATGGCATCAAGAGATGGTGCTAAAGAGACGGGCATTTAGAGCAGCCACCAGTTTGGGATCAATGAACACACTACAAATGAGAACAACCAAGGCAGACAAGTTGAGGAGCTGAACGGAACCAAGGCTATACCTAAAGCAGAACATAGTACCAAGACAAGGAAATCATTGATAGAGTGCCAGACCTGGCCTCAGGAAGACCTAAGTTCAAATCTAGCCTCAAACACTGACTAGCTGTGTGACCCTGAGCAAGTCACTTAACCCCTGCCCATCTCTTTCCTCATCTGGGGATAATAACAGCATCTACCTCCTAAGGCTGCTGGGAGGATAAAATGAGATAGTACTTATAAAGCACTCTTATAAACCTTAAAAGTGCTATACAAATGGAAGCTATTATTGTTATTATCATTATAGCAAGGTCTAAGGAAGTATTAGTAAAAGGTGAGGTTTAGGTTTCATTCTACCACAGTTTGGTACCAACAAAGTGACAAAGCATGTACCAAACAAGGTATCTAGGTTGGGCCTTTCAGAGGACAAACTCCTTGCTAGCCAGCCACGACCCTCTATTGTTTTGCATGACAATGGAACAGAAGCAGAGTCTCTCCATCCCCACCTCAAAGACGCTTCAGCTCTGTTGGGTATCATTGGCAGAAGTCATCTACCAGCTCCAGGCCATGAGGGTGATAGGCAAGCTCCCAGGGCCTCTCTTCTGCCATTTATCTTTCCCAACTCAATCCCATGTCTTTGTAAAACGAGTTTTTATCAGTCAGTCAACAAGTATCTATTAGGTACTCATGTGCCAGGCACTATACCAAGGACTGGTGATATAAAGAAAGGCAAAAACAGTTTCTGACTTCAAGGAGCTCATATTCTAATAAGGAAAGACAATATGTAAAAAAAATTAGATACCTACAAGATATATATAGAATAGATGGAAGGTGATCTGAGAGGGGAAGATCCTGATAACTGGGAGCAGGCATAGGGGTGGGGAGGGGTGGAATGACCTAGAAAGAACTCTTGCAGAAGCTGAGATTTGAGCTGTAGTGTGTCTTAGAGGAAGCCAGGGAAGCCTGTGAGTACAGACAAGGAGGTAAGATGTGTCCTTATTATTCTGATTTTTATCTTGTACCCACCTGTTTCCTCTATATACTATATCTTGTATGTACTCAGACACATTGCAACTGTGTGACCCCAAGCAAGTGATGGAACCTTTCTTAGGGGCATTTTCTTCTGTAGAATGGTGATAAGAATAACATCTACCTCAAAGGGTTACTGTGAGTGTCAAATTAAAGAATGTGGGAAAATGCTTTGCAAACCTTAAGTGCTATAAAAATGTTGACTTATCATCATTGTCACTATTACTGTACATATCTTGTAAGTATCTATTTCTTTCTTTTTTTGCAAGGCAATTGGAGTTAAGTGACTTGCCCAGGGTCACACAGCTAGTAATTGTCAAGTGTCTGGTCTGAGGCTGGATTTGAACTCAGGTCCTCCTGACTCCAGGGCTAGTGTTCTATCCACTGCGCTGCCTAGCTGCCCCTTATCTATTTCTTTATATATTGTTTCCCCCATTAGTATGATGGAAGAGACTGTTTTTCCTTCTACTTGCAGCCCTTAACATAGGGCTTTTGAAACAGTAATACTGTTCAATCATTTCAGTCATGTCTGACTCTTTATGACCCTATTTGGGGTTTTCTTGGCAAAGACACTGGAGTAGTTTGCTATTTTCTTCTCCAGCTCATTTTACAGATGAAGAACTGAGGCAAACAGGGTTAAATGACTTGCCCAGGGTCACACAGCTAATAAGTGTCTGAGCATAGATTTGAACTCAGGAAAAAGAGTTTTCCTAACTCCAGGCCCAACACTCTGTGCACTATGGCGCCACCTAGCTACCCCTCACTAAAAGATTAGAAAACAACTATGATGACTGGTTAAATGAGTTTATATTTAAAAAGATGAGCAAATTAGTAAGTTTTCAAAGCTACAAAGAATTTTGAAGACTTCATGTTCATCTCTACAGATGACCAAGTCAGAGGAAGTAGGAAGTGTTTAGGTTAGACACAAAAATAAACTTCCTGACTCTAAGGGCTTAATATACCAAGTTAATATGGGAAAATGCAGAATCATTTCCTGGTGACTATTAGGGTTCCTGGATAATATGGAAGTAACCTCATCTGGAGCTGGTGTAATCTCTGAAGTTCCTTCCAATGCAACTGATCTATACAGATAAAACATTTAATTATTACCAAATGACAATGAATAATTTTTTATACTACTTTAGAATTACATTATTTCTTATTACTTCTCTCCCTTGCTTGCTCATGGTAGCAAAGCATCTTGTCCAGTACTGGTAACGTAACATGTACTTAACAAATACTTGTTAAACGACTGAGTCCTCAAATTCACAAGTCATCAGAACCATCACAAACTTTCCTTTCCCATCAGAATAGTCTAAAAGCTTTTCAGTCACAGGCTCACATTATTAATGAACACCACTTTGTCCAAAAATGTACATTTTTTCCTGCCTTTGTTATCTTAAACTGATATTCTCACACACACACACACACAATCACTAATTAGGGAGACTAGCTGAATTGAATCAATCAATGCCACATTCTTCTTTGCCTATAACAAAAACCACTCTGTCTTACATCCTGGCACTGCAAAGGCTCCAGTACAATCCCTGGAAGGAGAACAAAATCATTGTGGCATAGTAAGTACAGAGGACGGATTTCCTCCTCCGAACTGAGATAAATAAATAAGTGAACACCAAAGTCAAGTCATGCACTATGGCAGAGAAAACAGCAGACTTTCAAGATGAATAATATGTAAGAGCTCTGTGCTACAGGCATGCAACAATAAAGGTTGAGAAGAAATATGGAAATAGACCTCGTGTAGCAAACTGGGGATTGTGGACAGAAACCAAGTAAGGTAAAGACCTCTTCTAATTGTCAATTCACAGATCTCAGGTATAGGGGTCCAAAGGAAGCAAAAATACACGTGAATACTGAAATAAAGTATGTGATGAAAGCCAAAAATGAATAAGCCATTAAGTGTGTTTTAAACAAGTGAAACTTGTTTCCCATCTCTTGCATCTCCCTTCTTTCCACTCCCAGCAGTACTACACTAACTTAGTGTGCTGCTGACCTAGACTACTGCAATAGCTTACTAACTGGGGGTCTCTTCCCACTCCTGTCCTTGGTCCACAGAGCAGCCTAAACAACGTTCCTGAAGCAAAGTTATGACCACGCCACTCTGCTCACAAAGCCCCCTGCTGCCTCTAGAGCCAAATACAAACTTCTCCAGTAAGCACTCAAGAAGCTTCACACCGTGGCTACAGCCTGCCTCCCAGGCTTATTACATAACCTTCCTCTTCACTTCAGGCCAAAATAGCCTTCTTGCTGTTGCTCACACACTCAGTTAGGCTGGTCCTCAGAGAAAAGCTAGCCAGTGCATCATTGGGCCAACACTCACAGCCTTTCAAATTTGGCAAGGCCTAGCTTTAGTGGTGCTCCTCTAAAAGAATCCTTGAAATCCTAGGGTCACCTCCATTCTGGGATAAAACATCAGAACAGAACTTCAGGGAAGAGTAAGAAGACAACGCCATTAATTCTCCAATATCTTTTTTTTTAATTTTTATTTTTTGTTACATTTTAAGTTCCGAACCGTCTCCTTCCCTCCCTCCCCACCCAACACTACAGAAGGCCACCATCTGACACAGATACGCACATACATACACACACACGTGTATACACATATATGTACACACACATATATATATGTGTAAAACCATACTACGCACACCCCCACTTATCAATTCTTTCTCTAGAGGTGAACAGCACCTTCCTGCACAGGTCCTTTGAAGTCGATCCTATCTTCTTTAATAATTCCTCAGTAATACTTAGTAAGCGTCCACTATACAAATGACTACACACCAACTCTCAAATATACAGAACTAATACATTCAGCAGACATCTCCTGAAGACTCACACTCACAGAAGAAAAATCACCAATAAAGACTTGCTAAATTCAATTAACAGAATGGAAATTTGAAGGTTCATTACTTCTACGAAAAAAAAAATCCATATGTCAAACTCAGGAGGAAGCCCTGCAAAGACAAAAGATGCCACACTGAGTAGGCCACTACCAAAATGAACCTTCCGGGACAGCTAGGTGGCACAGTGGATAGAGCTCCAGTCTTGGAGTCATGAGCATCTGAGTTCATATTCAGCCTCAGACACTTGACACTTACTAGCTGTGTGACCTTGGGCAAGTCACTTAGCTCCAATTATCTCACCAAAAAAGCAAAAAAAAAAAAAAAAAGTTACAAGGAGGCAAATTTAGGGGCAGCTAGGTGAAGCAGTGGATAGAGCACCAGCCCTGGAGTCTTCCTGGAGTCAGGAGGACCTGAGTACAAATGGAGCCTCAGACACTTGACACTTACTAGTTCTGTGACCCTAGGCAAGTCATTTAATCCCATTGCCTAGCAAAAAATAAAAACAAACAAACAAACAAATAAAATGCACCTTCCATTTAAAAGTAGGAGTCAAAAGAAAAATAGGGACTAATAAACATAATTTCACTATGTAGCCAATTCCACTTATTAAAGCCATGCCTTTATGAGAAGAAAATCATAGAAAAGAAAATAAGATTTCAGCGTGCAAGGAATTTTAGAAAATCTAAGGAAGCAATAAGGAAAGCTTAAGTATAAGTAATTGTATGTATGTTTGTCTACATCTGGCCAGAAAGGGACAAAAATATAATACATATTTCATAAAAAATGCATATAGTACTTGTCCGTTCATTCAACGATTATATATTGTGTTTACTGCATTCCAAGAAATATATTATGTACTTTGGGGGAAACAAAAAAAATTAAGGTACCTCTTCCCAAGATACTAATAACACAACACAGGGTTTTGTTTTGTTTTGTTTTGTTTTTAATATATAAGGTTAGGCACTACAATCAGGAGCACTAGTATGGAAAAACTTGATAAGGTGAATTAGTCTTAAGCACTGTTTAGAAGTGGAAGAGGTCTGTGGTTTGGCAGAAGAGTGTAGATATTCCTGGCAAGGGGAATGACATTTGTATTGTTTAAGAGATAGGCAAGGTATGTGCACAGAATAAGTATGTTAGTTTGGCTAAAATGGAAAGTGTAAATGAAGGTGTATCACATGATCAGGGAATGAAAAGTGGGGGGAGGGAGGAGAGAAGAGAGAGGGAAACTGGTACTAAGTTTAGAGAGATCCTGACTTCTAAGAAGCAACACAGAGAATGTGTACAAGCTCACCAGTCTTTCCCAGTAGAGCTAAGTTTCTCGTTCAACATGACCCTTCCATTCAGAGATTTCTCCGGTCTTTAAATTTCCCTAAAAAGGTTCTTTTATTACTTTTCATGGTAAGACCCAGGCTTCCCTCTGGTAAGGAGAGGTTGATGTAGTTGGTATTTTGCTAGAATTCAGTAATTCTCTGTATAAACCAGCCCTGATGGCATCTGTCCACAAAGCTGAAGGCACTCAATTAGATGAAACTTAGGGCTTTACTCATTTTTTGTTTTGGCTTGACTTGTATGGGAAAGCATAATCCAGAACTATACAATCTATTAGTGGCTTAATTCTACCAGTTTCATGCAGAACTGTCCAATTAATCCACTATTTCTACTCCAATTTGTGTCATGATTAATTAACTTTTAAGGTCATAAGGATTTATAAACAAAGGATAGAGGGAAAACTACATTTCTAGAACAAGAGGTAATAAAGCAAGATATTTAAATGAAATGTCTCTAAGGAATGCTCCTAGAAGATACTTAGCAGCTCTGACTTCACACTTATAAACTCTGAGTGTCAGTTGCCATGATTTCCAGACACAGTTCTACAGAAATCTGGCATCTGCAACCTTCATTTGAACCTAAAGTATGAACACTTGCAGGTGTAGAGAGAGATGGACTTGGAATCACTTGCAATATTTAAAAAAAGTCAAGACAGTAGGGAAATTCTTCTAGTTTCCCTGCATCCTCAAGACGTTCCCAGGTGTCTTGTGTAGTTTTTTTGGCCAGGATATAACAATTCTTTGTCCGAAATGGAAAACATTAACTACAGCGACACAAACTAGTTCCATCCAGGTGCACCAGTAACTTACTTCAAATGCAAGCTTTATGAAATTGAAAAGGGCTTCTGGCAAACTCATTTCAGAATCCAGGAAATCTTATCCAACCACAACCATTCCACCTTGCATCTGCATGAGTAGAACCCAGGGAAGCTACCAGGCTAAATGAGCTGATGACCCACGTGGAAGGCAACCACTTCCTATTTTTGGTGCTTCCTTTTCTGCCATCACTCCAAAGCCTTGGGAAGTGCTTCAGTAACTTCTCAGTTGGAAAGCTCCCTAACTTTCACAGCACTGGAACCTTTTCCCTAGGATTAAGCTCTTTGAGGTCTGTTCCCTTCCTCCAGTCTGTTTTTCCCTCCTCCAAAATCTAAATAAATAACTAGGTTTCTTAGAATTCAGAAATTAATGTCAAATTTAGGGTCAAGTAATACATAGCTGACAACAACAGTACTTAAAATTTAATGTCTATAATAACGAAAAAACACCAATCATCAGTACTAGCAACTCCTAGTAGGAACAGAAAATACAGCAAAACTCTGCTTTAGCAAAAACTCATCAGTTGTATGTCTCATTATAAGATACTAAAAGGTTCTAATATTAGTAAAAAGAAAACACGTAATTAGCCAAACAACAAATACACAGTATTCCAACTGAAGAGACCCCAACAATGCACCAAAGTTTGGACAGACTTAAAAGGGGCTCAGAAAATTCAACTATTAAAACCAAGGTTTAACAACTTGGGAGCAACTAATGGCAGAGTTAGTTGGAACAGCTCTCAAAGTAACCAGACTGCCGATTAAAACATTAGGAATGTGCTGCTGGTGAAATGGAACAGGAGCAATTCAAACACTTACTTTGAGAGCACAAAAGATGCAGGAGTCTCCCATGCACTTGTGTGTAGTGAGTTGTCTAAAGCTGCGACGGAAGATGTCCAAGTGCCATAGAACCTGACAAAAGTGGGAAAGCATTTCATCATTCTGCACAAAAAACTGTGACTTAATACTCTATTCTATGAAGAATAAAATCAACGTATATCATAATGGAGAAGTCACTTTGGGAAGGAGGGAAAAGCAGAAGCTAGTGCATCAGAGAAACATCAAAAGAGACAGGAAAGTTAGCAAGAAGGGCACATATGTGGCAAAAGGGAAACAATATTGTGTTTAAAAGGAAAAAAAACATGAGAAGCATACATGGGCATGATAGTCTAAAAAGTAAATGTAGGGAAGGAAATTTGGGCTGTGACGGTTCAGTATGCTAAAAGGTGCAGTAAGTACAAACAATTTTTAAGTTATCTCATGAGCTCAATATGATGGGCTACATTTGGAACAGAGTATAGAACACTACCATTCAGAATCTAATATAGAGTGAGTTTTGTATTAGGACTACCAATTTTTGTTTGCTTGCCTTTTAGAAAACTCTGTGGCTACAGAAAGTAAAGAGACTTAAGAGGTCATACTATTTTCTAAAGAATGTAGAAAATAGGGGTTGAAATCCCTAAAGAGCAACATCTTAGAAGCCTCCCCCTATGTATAGCATGTGTAGCAACATGAAACAGTATTAAAGGGCAGAAAGGATTCTTGAGCTCTCAAAGATTTCTATAGTTTCTAGTTCTTTAAAACTTGAAATGCTGAAATATACCAAGGCCAATGACACTTCACAATGGGATTTAATATACTACTTTTCATATCATAAATTAAAAATAATAAACCATACAAATGATAAATTTCAATCTGTAGAATTTTAACTGTTTTTTTTAACATTTTAAAAATTGGAACTGAGATTTCATTGGTGTGAAAAAAAACTCCAAGCGAGGAAACTCCTTTTACCAAGGGAGCTTTACCTCCTCTGCAGTGTCTGGTTTGAGAGCTGCCTGGGTCACTGAGAAGGAAAGGGATGTGTCCAGGGCAAACCACAGAACAGAATGTTCTGGGGCAGTACTAGCCCTCAGAGTCTCGATTCTGAAGACAGCTCTCAGTCTAATACACAACACAGCACAAAGGGCAGTTAGGAGAGATTCCTACCCCAATTCTTGAGTGCATTCTTCTTTAAGAATAAAGCATATAGCCCTGCCATCTTTATAAACTGCAAAACATTGTTATTCTTAGGACAGGAAGTCAAAAATACTACTTTATCTGAGACGTAGGGAGAATGTACAGAGGCTAAATTAATTACTTAAATAGGCCTACAGCCAAGAAATAGAAGTACAAAAACTTGCTTCAAGTGATCATACTGCCTGCTTTAATGCTTATACCATACATGGTCAGATACTCAAAAAGATATATTCAGACACTGTCAAATCTCATCTGAAATGGAGCCAACGGGACTTGTCCATCAGTCAAAAAGCATATATTATGTCTTTACTCTGACAGGCACTGTGCTAAATGGTAGAGATACAAAGGCAAAAGAGTCTCTGCCCTCATGGAGCTCACAATCTAATGGGGGAGACAAGATGTAAATAAATAGGTGAACACAAGATCCATACAGTGCAGATATTAAGTATTCTAAGAGGAAAAGGCAGTAGCAGCTAGAGGACCTGGAAAAGTCTCCAAGAGAAGGTTAAGTTCAGGAAAGTGCTTAAAGCAAGAATCTCTCTACATTTACCCCTCAGGGACCTTAAAATGTTTCTTTTCTATCTAAGGACTTGAGCATCTGTGATTTCATAAAACTAGAGAATTTGAGAACTGGAAGGAACTGTAGAACTTATGGTGATCCTACCACCTTGTTTAACAAATGAGGAAGAGAAGGTCCTTAGAGACCAGAAGACTGGCCCACAGGGGCACAGCCAGGGTTAGAACTCAGGGACCTTAAGTCCCTGTTCAACGCTCTTTCTACCATAACATGCTGCTTTTCTTTTCCTCATAGTATTTTACTTGTTTAATTGCTAAGGTATTAGTGAATGAGGCATTAATCTCCAAGGTGCACAGCATTAAGTTTCATTCAGGTCCTTTCACTTTGTACAAATGAAAAGAATTACGAGGTAAAAAATAGCTGCTGGGGGGGGCAGGGTGACCCTAAAACCCGGTGGCCTCCTTAGCCAGAGCAATCTCAACATATGACAGTCCCAAGAAAGGTGGGGATGGCAAGAAGTACCCAAAAAGAATAATAGAGAATTCACTTTTTAACAGTGCTGTTCAGGCACGATTGACCAGATGTTGTTTATGAGCCAACATAAGAAAAAATGCTAAGACAGAGAGGAAAAGGATGGAACTGAACATAATAAAAGCTGTATATACTGACAGCATAAATATCATAAGGCTGCTACAATTCATTAAAAAATCTTTGACTTGACTGGAAAGATTTTTTACTTCTAAAAGAGAAAGGTGATTTTGTCAATAAGAGAACTTTGTTTCAAGTGAAGAAAATCAGAGACTTTCACTTTTAAGAAAAATGTTAGAATATGTTGACAGATTTTTATTTTCTTAGTCAAGAGAACCAAACTAAAAAATCAAAATTGTAGCTCTCAATGCAACAAGGAATTTTAAGAGCTCCTCTGGTCCCCATTCCTAAGTCCCTTCATGCATGGAAAGTGTTATTTTCATTACACTAATTAGGCAACTGAGGCCCAGAGAAGTGAAGGGACTTGCCCAGGACTGTGGCTTCTGAGACACAGAGGAATCCTCACAGTTCTACATTGGTATGAGTCAACAGAAATACAACAGTAGCAATTTGAAATCAGAGTATGATAGGAAGAAAAAAAAAGAGGAAAAAAAACCATTTCAAGACTTCTTACCTGCAGGGCACTATTGAGGAAGCAACTGTTTTGTCCAGGCTCATTACTGAGACCTTTACTAGGAGCTATGGAAGTTGTGCTCCGTGGGGCAAACATCCCCTGCACACTTCCCCGTCCTACAGAAAAATAATTCCTTTTCCAAGACATTGTTCACAGTTAGCCCCAAATACAGAGGGGGTCTTTATCGGTTTGAGTCTCCTGTTGCTTAAGTGCTCAACAGAAATGGAGGTGCAGAGCAGTCAATTTTTGTAGTAAAAGTTTGAGCTGGTACCTCCCCACAATGGGCCAAAGTATTTCTCCAGGTCCAGATGAAAAAACCGTCATTCAACTGTTCCCAAAAGTAGCAAAATTCTAACATTCAAACAGGAGGGATGCAAACAGTGGGGATCCATGTTCATCTGCAAGTTGTTGTTCTATTCAGTACTTTCACTAAAGTGGCAGCAACTCCACAAAACCCTTGTGAAAAACTGTAATTCTCAATTCCAGAAACATCCAGGATCAGTAAGGGACACTTTTCTTGGGACTGAAGACAAAAATCCAACTAGGAAAAGGCAGACAAACCGGAGTAAAATGAAGCTCTCTGGGGCTATAGTTGACTGTTCCATCATCTAGTGGCTTGAAAAGAACAACTCCAATTCCGACAGAAGGGCAAAAAGATTCCACAACAACCCTGGAAGGAGATATGCATTGTGCTTTGTTTTCACTTTGCCAAAAATTCTTCTAGTCACCCATCCAGAACATCAGAGAGCTCTGTCTCCTCTTTTCTTCTGTGACTGGAATAGCCAGCCCTGCCAGAGTGCTTTAGAAAGGAAAAAAAAAAATAATAAAAGCTTACATCACTTAATGACTGTGCTGGCTTAGCTATGTTCTGCCAAAACCAATGTTGCCTCACCTCTCACTACAAACTTGAAACCTTGACATAAAAAAAAAAGTCAAACAAGGAGAAGGAAAAAAAGGTGTGGGGCATGAGTCCTGGGAAACTTCTCTGAAATTTGTTTGAAAGGGGTTACAGACAGAAGTTGATTTTAAAAGAAGCAAAAACAAATACACAATTTTTCAGGATCAAGCAAAATTGAGGAAGCATACACCCAACCTAGACCTTAAACAGTTTCTGATACCTCTCTGACACAGAGTTTACAAGTATATGTATAAGTAAATGCATTCTATATAATACACATATGTTATGTAAATAAGTATGAAAACTTAATTTAGAGTCTGGGAAGGACAAGTCATCAATCTGGAATTTGTTCTAAACAAAGGTATCACATATGTGAGAGATATCACAGGCATATGACCATCCCAGTTTATCAAAAACAAGACTCCTATATTCTCTGCCAGGGGAACAGGGAAGATTAAAAACACAAATCCTTCATCATCAGGTGACAAAGCTCATGCTCAGAAAGGAATCAAGCATCTCTTTTTTTTAAAGTCAACCATGAAAAGGAAGCACCCAATGCCAATATGAAGTCTTAGAAATATGTATGTTAAACAGTATTGTGAAGAACAAAAAGCATCTTCTGTGAGCATTGTTATATCACTCTTACTTCCAAAATACAAAAAGCTAACAGCTTTAGAGAGTGAGAAACATACACTTTTGCACAAGAACCACCCAGAATAAAAAGATATAACCTACAATGGTGAAAGGAGAACCCACACCAAGGAAATGTCTTTGAAAAGGAGTCATACACACACTTCAAGTACTAAAGAGCTGTAGTTTCATCAATGTGGAAACTCCCTTCCACTGACACACACAGCCATTCTCTAGGCCTTAGATCAAGATTTTCACTACTTGCTTCACTGACATTCCTTCAGCCAATAGCTAACCTTCTGGTGATAAACCCCTCCAAACAATCGAGACTGACTCTCAGATGACACACAGGCTGGCTCATACTGAAGCCTCATCATCTGAAGAGGAATTGTTTTGAACTTGTGTCTGTTGTAACAGCCTTTGAGATCTCCAGGCCATGACAAGATCTTTGGGGTAGGGCTTTAGTGATGGATATAACACAGAGTGCAAGTTTATATGTGTATGTAAGAAATGCTGAAAGGTTTTGTATCGAAGGTGAGTTTGGAGCCAGGTTTAAAAGGAGAGGGACTGATTTAAAAAAAGAAGGCAGGAGATCATCCTGAAGGAAAAGTCTTTTAAACAGTCAACTCACAATCCAAAAATAAAGGGAAAAATAATTTTAAAGCTAACCAACAGAGTAGGGAATAAGAAAATAGAAATGCCTTAAGGCACTGCTAAAGACACCATTTAATAAAGTAATAATTTCATATTCATCGCTATAGTGTCTCTGCTATTTTAGCTGTGCAAAGTGCTACCCATATTTCAACACAGGTAATACAAAAAAAAGAGAGATGAGAAAATGTCTTGTTAATTGACCAAAATGCATCCCGAATATCAAGTGTCTCATAGGCAGTAAGACCTCCATAAGGATGGGAACAGAAAATTTTAAAATATACCAAAGAGCAGTGTTATTCTAGGAACAGTCATAATATTTATTTCTCGTATCTCACTGTCTGCTTGGAGTTACGCTTGTTTTATACACATTTGTACATATCTTTCCCTCTCCTATTTGACTATACCCTGTATGAGGACAGAGTATTATCATCTTTTACTTTGGTATTCCTGGTACGTAATCCTTATCCAGCACAGTGCTGCTAAGCCTTAATAAATATTTGTTGAAATGAACTGAATTGATTCCGCTGCTCAACCTCACCTTTGGCCTAACAAGAATGCCAATGAGGGAGCAAAGGCGAGGAACTCTAAAGTAACGACGTTTCTGGAAGAAGATAACCACAATCTCCTCCTTCCTTTCAAGGTTTACCCAAAAAAATTGTCTTGTCCAAACATGACAAAATTACAAATAACAAGTGCTAAGTTTCATTTTGACCAAAAACTACCTCTGTCTGGGAGGCAGATCTTGTTCAAACATGATAAAATTACAAATACAAGTGCTATGTTTCATTGTGACCAAAAATTATCTCTGTCTGGGAGGCAGGTACAATTTCAAGTGTCCATTTTCAAAAATCTGAAACTTTCTCTCTCTCTCTCTCTCTCTCTCTCTCACACACACACACACACACACACACACACACACACACACAGAGACAGAGACAGACAGAGTCCACCTAAGCAACAAAGTGAAGAAAATGAACGCAGTGGCAGGAAAAGAGTCAAAGGGTTGTTACAAAGTATACATCTTTTACATCATACCTTCTCTAGGTAAGACAGAAACTAAATGATGAAAACAGAAAAGATTGAAATCAAGAAAAGCAGCAACAGATGAAGTTATTTGTACAGGTTATTTAAAGGGAAAACTGAGGTAATTAATTGGTCTATAAGTTTTAAATCTATGATGCTATGACCCTACATAGAGGTACAGGTACAAATTTTAGTTTCTGAAGGGATACAATATTTCTAATCTGTACTTCAAAATTTAGCACTTAATTATGTAGCCTATTGTTCTCTAATTAGTTTAGGTATGTTATCTTGTCTCTCCAACTAAAATTGCCTCAAGAAGAGAAACTATGTCTTAAAATTTATACTGTATCTTCTATAGTAACTAGCACAGTTTTGAACACAAAAGAGGCACTCAATAAATGTTTCTTAGTGGCCAATATTAAATGAAAATATGCCCAGGTCTCTGACATAGGGCAGAAAAAACTCTCTTCCCTCCCCATACTTCCTCAAGGGCACACCCTAACACAATACTCACACGCCCCATTCAAGTCTGCTAAACAGCCTTCAGCCAGTCAAGTCGCATTCTTACAGCACAACTGCGGCAAAGGAATGCAAAGTGCCAAGCCTTCTCTTTGCCAACAGCCCAAATGACTTGGCAGACAGGTGCAGTTTCCAGGATCCACTTCCACAGCCTCCTGAAACAGCCTGACTTCGAAATACAGTCTAAGCAACAAAGTGAGGAATAGGGGAGCAGGCTCTGAAGGCCAGTATCCTATAGGCCATAAGGTGAAGAGAGCTTTTGTTACTTCTATCATACATTCTCTAGGTGTGTCAGAAACTAAAGGTTGTAAACAAGACAAGACAAAAATGAAAGCCATTCAGTTTAGCAACAAATGATGGAGAGAAACAGTTGTCAATTGCTTACCCTGAAGCTACAGGTCATGAAACAAGAAACTATTAGGGCAGGATAACCCTCCACATTGTGAGGAAAGAAAATGTCTTTCTTGCTACAGAACCCAAATAACTTGGGAAAAACAAGCAATTTTTATCTGCAACAAAGCAAAAAAAATTGTATTTTGCCGAACAATTCAAATGAGAAAGTGATTATATGTAAGATATAGATATATAATGCATAAATACATATACACACATATGAGATCATGACAATAATAGATGATGATACTGAACCTTATAAGTAGCATTGGAGGACATCCCAGAAAAGACAAAAAAAGATGTTTAAAAAAAATCTTCAGATACAGTAGAGTAACATAAACTGGAATTTTACCTTACAATAAAAATATTTTATCAATGGAAATGTAGGGAACATATTAAATGTTAAAAAACCTAGGAAGATGCTAAAAAGTTTAAAATAAATTAAAGTAAGAAGAGAATGGCATCATCTAATATTCATATTACAATTGAACATGCTGAATTTTGTTTCAAGTCAGAAAACTGTCAACAATTTGGAAAGAATTTTAGAACAATCTAAAGCATGAATGAAATAACAGGTTTGATTTAGAATATACATGCCTAAAACTATGTATTTTGGTTAAGGGCTGGAAGCATTTTAATTTTATAACTTTTAAAGGGACTACCTCTTTAAACACTCCCTCATCCTCTCTTCACTTTTGTTCAGTTATGTCCAACCATCCATGGGGTTTTCTTGGCAAAGATTCTGGAGAAGTTTGCCATTTCTTTCTCCAGAGGAGTAAGGCAAACAAGGGGTTAAGTGACTTGCCTAGGGTCACACAGCTAATAAATGTCTGAGCCTGGATTTGAACTCTAGGCCCCAGTGATCTATCCGCTACCATCTAGCTGCCCCACCCCCTTCACTTTACCTTTAAATATGTCTACTAGACCTTTATAGGATCTTCACAAATTTAAAGGTGGAAGGCAACATAAAATTCATCTAAAATAAATCTCTTAATCTTACAGATGAGGAAACTGAAGATGAGATGAAGTAATTTGTCCAGTGTCACACAGCTAGAAAGTGACAGAGCAAGGATTCAAGCTGAGGTCCGTGGATTCCAAATCTTGCCCTCTTTTCCCTGTTCTATACTTGACCCTCCCACCTCCTCAAGTTCTTTTCCTATTTTTCTCATCCCAGTCACTGCCAAACTCCTGAAAAAAGTAGTGGACACTCACTCAATGCTTCTGCTTCCTTACCAGTGACTCACTCTTTTAACCCATTTTATTCTGTTTTCCTTTACCACGACTCTAATGAAACCTATCTCTTTGAAGTCATTAATTGCCTTATCACCAAACTCAGTGGTCATTTTTCCATCCTCCTCCTTTTTCACTGTCTCCTCAGCATCTGACACTGACATCTAACCCTCTGCCCCACTCCTCCTTACCTTGTGACACTGTACTACTCTCAGGGTTCTTTTCCTCCTGTATAAGAAGTATTCCTATTCTCTTTCAAGCCTGGCCACTGCCTTCACGACTTTGTTCTTTTACTTATGCTTTCTCTGGGGTCTTTTCTCTCTATAGGGTCTTTGTCCTTTGCCTACAAACACAATTAGGGATATACTATTTTTAAATACACGTATTCCGTTGACCATTAGCCACCCTCCTCCAGCTACCATGTTATTTAACACAATGTAAGAACCAAAAGGAAACTTAGAAACGATCCATTTCAACACTCTCATTTTACAGCTGAGAAACTCAACACCAGAAGCAAAGTCCTACACCTCATTAAGAGCAAAGCTGTTTCTGGAAACTAGGTCATTCAACTCCTGGTCAGGAGATGAGAAAGAAAAGGTATTTCGATGAGCCAAACCACGCAGGTTTGGCTCCACAGTGAGCTTAGATTTTAAAAGGAAGGAGTTGCACAAAAAACAGAAACAGAGGTATATAACTAATGAAAAATACAAGCAAGTGACAGAGGTCTGTAGGAATAGTACACAGATCAGGCATGCAAGCCCAAGAGCTCCAGGAATCTCTGATCCCTGACCACCAGCTTTGCTCCTAATCTTACCCACATAGCTGTCAGGTTAGGAAGAAGAAGAGGTCCACACCAGCTGCAGACCAAGAGCCACACCAATCTAGCTGAAGCAGCAAGACATCCTGATGGAGTAAGAAGGCAACATATGCCAGGACTTGATAAAACTACCACCTTCGATGGGACGCTAGTGGAGACAGAAAGCAACCCAGAGCCCCCCAAAGATCACTGTTCCTGATTCCAATGTAATCTCCACAGCCATCATCAAGGAAAGCAACCTGTGTAGAAAAATTAAAAGCTCACCACCACATAACACTGACCAACTGCCACTGGACTGGTAATCCTAATAGCTCCATGAGGAGTAACCCCCCCCCCCCCACAAGAGAAAGTTCTTTCCACCAAGGTCTTTGGCATTTTCAAATGGTTCAACATCAGATATAAATATGGTCTTATTAACAGAAATAGCATTAAAGATAACCTGTTACTATCTGTTTTGCATCTGCGCCCTAGGACCAATGGGCATTTTCCATCTGACTTGAAGCTAAGACCTCCTTTGTGTGTTATATTCCCCATTAGGATGTGATTGCCTTGCTATTCTATCGTTATCTCCAACACTGAGTACAGTACTTTGCACATAATAAGTGCTTAAAAATGCTTTTTCTTAAGTTTTTATTGATACATTTTGTTCTCATATCACCTAGATTTCTCAAGTCTTCCTCTTCCCTCTCCCAGAAAAAGTCACCCTTCAAAATGAAGAATTTTTTTGAAAATATAAAAAAAGATAAAGAGGAAGATGGGAAAATTTGGCAAAATAGATCAATATATTGAAAAAATTATTTGTAATGTTCCACATCCAAGGGCTCCCGCCACTGCAAAGGTGTTTCCTCATATTTCTTTTTTAGAAAGCTTGTCCTTTGACACTTTGCAACATTCATTTTCAATTGTTTTGTTCTTTCCACTTACATGGCTACCAGTCAATAAGCATTTATGAAGCAGCGACTAACTGCCAGACCCTGCCGATGTCATCATGCATATTATTTTCCTGGCTCTGCTTCATATGCTTCTTTCCGTGCTTCTCCTTTCCCCATCATATTCACTGTTTCTTAGAGCAAAAGAATATAATCTTCCATTACACTCACATACTGCATCTCCCAATCAATGGGTGTCCACTTTGTTTCTAGTTTTTTTTCTACCACAAAAAGTGCTGCTATCAATACATTTTGGTTCAGATTTTCTTTCTATCTAGGTATATGCCTAGAAGTAGAAACCTCTGGGTTAAAGGTTATGAACATTTTAACCACTTTATTTTCATAATTCCAAATTGCTGCCTAGAATGGTTGGGCTAATTCACAGCTCCCCCAACAATGCATTAATGTGTCTATTCTTCCAGTAATAAATGCTTTTCCTTTCTTTCTTTCATTCATAGTCTAGGTGAGAGATAAAGGCCTGAACCAGCTTAGTGGCTCTGTATATAGAAAAGACAGGAGAGTTTGAGAAGACATACAGGAGTTTGAGGTCTCATTTTTATAGGTGTTTCTTGGAGAACAAACCAAATTCTATCTATGTCACCTTGGAGCTAGTTTATCAACATATCCAAATCATCTCAAAGTTATCAGTGAAATTTCAAAGTCATCATTTCAACGTTATCAGCACCTTTTTGACATTCTGCTAGTCCAGAGCTGTGGAGGTCTCCATTTTGTCTTGGAAAATAATATTCGTCACTTGGCAGTTAACTCTCAATGAACCTTTTCTAATTTAACTAGACTACTTGGATGACAGAGTCTATCACAGAGACCACACTTGAAACCTTTCCAGTTTGGTAGGACCTGCCAAAGCGTGGATTCTATCACTAGAGCCTTCAGGAACCTAGGTCCACCTTCATGCCATAATGAGGCACTGGAATAAGATTTTAATGGACTGTTTATATATGGCAATCAAAACATATTATAAAAACAATTCTCTTTTAATAACAAAGGGAATCCTAATTCCTAAGTAAAATGTTAAAATATTTAAATACATTTTAAGTCAAGTTCTTTTTGTTTACCTCTAACATGGGTAAGACAAAAACCGTACAATGCTATGGGTACATTGTTGATTGACTTTGCTGATGAATTTCATTTTTCAGGAAAAAAAAGAACTCTTCATATTTGTTTCTGCTTATGGCAGAATAATGTTTCATCTCAATATACCAAAATGTGTTCAGTCACTCCTCAACCATTGGATACTCGGTTGCAGTTTTTTGCTGTTATTAACAGTACTTTCAAGAATATTTTTGTACAGGTAGATCTTTTTTTCCTGCCAATAATTTCTATAGGGCCCAAAGGCCAAAGACTGGGAACAATGGATTAATGATATGCATAACTTTATAACTTATTGTATAATTCCACTTTGCTTTTCAAAAGAGACTGAATGCAGTCACAGATTCACCAGCAGTATAACAGTATAGCTGGGTCATGAGACCTATAAGATTGCTACATTAGACACTGTCCCCAGAATCCATTAATTTAAAAACAAAATTAGGAGGAAAGGGGAATTATATGCCAGATATAGAGCAATTACAGCTGAATGTACAGAACAAAAAGAAAAAAAGGACTATAAGGTAAAATCCATATAAATTAACAATGCTAATCATTTAATCATTCACTTAACACCCCATGACCTCCATATTCCTAGCAAAGACCCACAAACTGAACCTCCCTATAAAGACTTTGTTCACTCTCAACATAGAAATAAAAACGTCAATTAGCAGATTAGAAAAGATCGAATCCCCAGTGAAGAGTGTTTTCAAATAAGTTAAAGACATAATAAATTTGCCATACAAATATAATGAAGTGGAGGAAAATCTGGCAGAAGAGAAGCATAAGGTAACATTAAAAGAATATATAGTCTCTATACAAATCAAAATGATTGACCTATAAGACTGGAAGCACAGAAACACTTTAAGGATCATAAGCTTCCCAGAAGACAAAAAACAAAAAAAATCAGAACGCATGATGCAGGAAATAATAAAGAAAAGTTGAACACATAAAATAGCATAAATTAGAAGATTTTGTAAACTTCTTCCAAAAAAAAAAAAGTCCTATGCTTCAAATTCTAATATACACAATAGCTAACCTGAATCCAGTGACAAAAATTCCTGAAAAAGGAATTTTCTGTGAAAAAGATCTTCAAATACAAAGGAAAAGAAATCTGAATAACAAGATTATTCCATACTCAATGGAAACTGAAGAAGGGAATGGAATAATATATTCTAAAAAAGTAAAAGAGTTTGTCAAGCTAAAACCCAAAATTACCTACCTTGAGCAGAGGAATGAGGAGAAAAGAGGTTTAAAACAGCTTCTGTGGGGAGTGGGATACAAAATTAATTCGGGATGAGTAGAAGGATTAACTTGCTGTAGTGAGGGCCCACTTGAGATTAAATAACATCAATTTGCAATGGAACCAGTCAGCACGGTTGAAAGACTCCCTCCAGCTCTGTTTAGGAGGATATAAGTAGGAGAAAGGAGGGGGTTGGGGTTTGACAAGAAGTGAGCAGTGGCAAGAAAGGGGAGCAAGGAAATTGAGGGTAGAGAATAGAGTATAAATGGTTCACTAAGGGGTCAAGAGCAGAAAGTGAAGAGAGTGTTCAGTGGGAAAGAAAGATTGCAGGTCATGGAACAGATGAAAAATAGTTTTGCAAGGAGGGACACAGAATAAGGACAAGAATAAAAAATAAAAAATCTAAACAACTCTATTGCAAAACAGACTCTGAATAAGTCATAAATAAGTTCTCAGACCAAAAACCCTAGGTCTATCTTAACTTGTAAGCAAATTCTATCAAACATTTAAATAAAAATTAACCCTTATATAAGTTGTTTGTAAAAGTAGAGACACTTTAACAAACTCCTTCTAATACAAATATTGATCCTGATACTCAAATAAGGAAAAGAGAAAGAAAACTATAGATTACTATTACAACTGAATATTGATGCAAAAATTCTGAACAAAATAGCAAAGAAGTTAGAAATACAGTAGAGAGTATTGAAAGAATGTGAACAATTTTAAAAAGAATTACTGTCAACACTCACATGAAAGAATGCTCTAAGCCACTTATAAGAGAAATGCAAATTAAAACAATTCTGAGGTTTTGCCTAGCACACTTCCAAAGTACAGCATGTGCTTTTCTCCTAACTAAAACACAACTGTGTCAGCCATGACACTGCCCCAAACAGGATCCTTCTGCCATTTAAGGCAGACTTCCTGCCACCACCTCCAACTGGGAGAGGGGACAGCACCCTCACAGCTCTGATTTTTTACAAGAAAAGCAAAATCAGTGCCAATGGCTGTTATTTCTCTCTGGGTAACAGGAATGTTGGAATGGTGACAAGAGAAAAAGCCCAAGGCTAAGAGTCAGGACACCTGAGTCTGCACATTGATTCTATCACTAACTAACCCTGGCATGTAGACTGATCATCTCTATGGACAGATTTCTCCATTTGCAAAAAGGGATTAATCATTTTTGCCTACTCCATAAGAATGGCCTAAAGACAAAATCAAACATGTGACTGTCCTATAAGTTCTTTGAAAGATGCTATTCAAAAGCAAAATGTTGCTGTTACTTCCCATTCTTTCATTTTTTCTTGTAGAGTGAAAGAATTTAGTCCTTGCTACATTCTACAGACACCAATATGAAACTAAAACAAGATTTATACAAAAGGCACTAGGGTTTAGGAGGAGGAGTAGAGACAGAATGGTGGACGAGCAGAAAGAATACATCAACATGGTGCTTGGAGAGTTCCAGCCGAAAGTGAGGCTGTATACCAGAGCAGGAAGAGTCCCAGCTTCAGTTAAGAGTAGCTTAACCTTGCACATGGAGCAGAAAAGAGTGTCAACAGACAGTTCTATTGCTCTCTACCCAGTTCTGAGTCAAAAATCCTGGGCAAACGTTGAAAACTAAAAATGAATTAATTAATTACCAAAAAAAATAAAATAAAATCTTGGGCAAACCAAGGACTGGACCTGAGCCTAGGGGTGGCATTTCAGGGTGAGGAACAGCTGCTAGCCCTAAAACAAGTATGGAGAGAGAAGCAAGTTCAGAAGCAAGCAGTAGCTTGTATAGCTTGGACCCCAGAAACATCTAATTTCCAGCCTCTAATGCAATCTGAAGCCTGCATCAGAATAACAATAGCAGGAATCCAAGACCAAAGGGAAACTTTCAATTCTGTCAATCTGAACTAGTAGAGTTTCCTAGTTGGGAATAGTGGCTAAGTCAAGGAGCAATCCACCATTGCTCAAATCCAAACCTGGGAATAAGCAAAGGTCGGATAAGGTGGGCAGTAATCAAATTTGGTCCTGGATCTGACCACTTTGGGAGCATGGAAAGCTTGCAAGTAAGTCCCCAGTCTGAGTTATGCCTAAGATCCTGGAACAACACAAAATTCAATACCCCAGGAAAGCAGCAATAGGACCAGCTCAGACCTACCCTCCAAAAGTGTACAAAGCTTGGCTTTACCATAAAGTCAAAAACCAGGAAGTAGGCTGGAAGAATGAGTAAACAAAAAATAATCTCACCATAAAAAGCTATTATGGTGACAGAGATGCTCAAAACATAATCCCATAAACAGATCAACTCCAAAGTGTCTACAAGAAAAGCCTCAAAGAAAAATAGAACTTGGGCTCATATTCAACTAGATTTCCTGGAAGAGATGAAACAAGAATTAAAAAAAAAAAATAAAAGTTTTTTAAAAAAAGTTTTTAATCAATGAAATGAGAGAACTAGAAGGGGGAAATGGAAAAGAAACGAGAAGCTATGGAAGAAAAACCTGTAAAGAAAATTATCAGTGTAGCACAAGAGGCAAAAATAAATAAATAAATAAATAAATAACAAAACCTTCCCTAAGCAAGAGCTTCCCTGAAAATTACAATGGAATAATAGAAGCCAATACCTCCAAGAAACAAGAAGAAACATTAAAACAATATCAAAAGACTGGAAAAAAAATTGAAGAAAACCTAAGGTATCTTATACTTCCCCCACAACAAAGATCAAGGAAAAATAATTCACGAATCAGTAGACTACCTGAAAGCCATGATCTGCTCTCCCCCTCCCCCCCAACACCCAAAAAGCCTAAACAGCAAATTTCAAAAAATCTTTTTTTGGGGGGGGCAGGGGGAATGAAGGTTGATGTCTTTATTCTCCAGAGGCCTATCATACTTAACTTTTCTAAAATTCAATTCATCTCTTTAACTTCTTTCTTTCTTTTTCAGTGGTCAGATTTAGGCTTACATTTAGGTCTGAGAAAGACAAACTGAAGAAAAAATTAAATAAATTATAGTTCTGCTGTCTATTTCCTCCTATAATTAAATTTTTTCCATCAAGATTCTGGATGCTATGCCATTTGGTGCATGTAAGCTCAGTACTGATATTGTCTATGGTACCTTTTAGGAAAATGTACTTTCCCTATTATCTCTTTTAATTAGGTCTATTTTTGCTTTGCTTTAAGAACATGATTGCCATCTCTGTCTTTTTTTTTTTTTTTAACCAGTTGAAGCATAATAGACTCTACTCCAGCCCGTTATTTCAACTCTATGTGTGCCTTTCTGTTTCAAGTGTGTCTCTTGGAAACATCATATTGGTTTCTGGTTTCTCATCCATTCTAATATCCTCTTCCATCATATAGGAGAGTTTGTTCCATTCACAGTCACAATTATGACTGCTGTGTATTTCTTTCCATCCTATTTGTTCTTTTTTTTTTTTTTACTCTGTCAACTCCTCAAAAGTCTGTTTTGCTTCTGACCACTGTCTCCCTTAATCTACCCTCTCTCTTATCCCTCCACCACCACCTTCACTTAGCCCCTTCCCCTCTTACTTCCTTACTCCCCCCCTGTTGGGCAAGATGAATTTCTATACCCAACTCTGTGTGTGTATGTGAATGTGTGTGTGTACGTGTTCTTCCCTTCTTGACCCATTTCAAATGAGATTGAGGTTCAAGTACTGTCCACTCCTCTTCCTCATTTTCCCTTCCATTGTAAAAACTCTTCCTTGTGCACTTCTCTTATGTGAGGTAATTTTCCCCATTCTTTCTCTCCCTTACCACTTCTCTCAGTGCATTTTTCTTTCTCACTCTTCTATTCTCTCTCTTTTTTTTTAATCATCCCAACATAATAGTCTCTCACCCATGCCTTCTAAGTAGACTTTTTCTAACTGCCCTAATGATAATAAAGTCTGTCATGGTTATATGTAAACAGTTTAACCTTACTGAGTCCCTTATGATTTCTCACATGTTTACCTTTTTATGCTTCTCTTCAGTCTTATGTTTGAATGTCAAATTTTCTACTTAACTCTGATCTTTTCATCAGGAATACTTCAAAGTCCTCTATTTCATTAAACAGTCATTTTTTTTTCCTGTTTAGGATTACATTCAGTTTTGCTGGGTTAAGTTATGCCTGTTTGTAGTTCTAGCTGCTCCATTGCCTTCCAGAATATCATATCCCAAGCCCTCTCCTCCTTCATAGTAGTGGCTACTAAATCTTATGTGATCCTGACTATAGCTCCATTGTATTTGAATGGTTTCTTTTTGTCTGCTGCAGAATTTTCTCTTTGACCTGGGAGCTGTGGAATTTGGCTATACTAGTCTTTAGAATTTTCGTTTTGGGACTTCTTTCAAAAGATGATCTATGGATTCTTTAATTTTTACTTTGCCCCCTGGTTCTAAGATAACACAAAAGTTTTCCTTTTTAAAATTCCTTTCTTAAAATAGGATAGTTAGGCTATTTTTGTGATCATGACTTTCAGGTAGCCCAATAATTCTTAAATTATTTCACCTCAATCTATTTTGCAGATCAATTGTTTTTTCTATCAGATATTTCATATTTTCTTCTATTTTTTTTCAGTCTTTTGACTTTGTTTTATTGTTTTGAAAGGTATCATGGAGTCATTCCACTTGACCAATTCTAATTTTTAAAGAATTATTTTCTTCAGTGAGGTTTTGTATCTTTTTTACCATTTGGCCAATCCTGATGTTTAAGGAGGTGTTTTCAGATGAAATTGTATCCTCCCGCCACAGATCATGCAGTAGTTCATAGAGCGCCGCAGACATATGGAAGCTATGAAACTCACTTGCAGGTGAGTTTGTTTTTTGTTTATGCCTCTTTTATAAGATTAATTCTTTTTTCATAGTTTTCTTATATTGCTCTCATTTCTTTTTTTCAATTTTTGGGGAATGATACCACTCATTTGATTTAAAAAAAACTTTTTTTTGCTCTTCTAAAACATTTTTTTCTTTAGCTCTTGTAGGAATTCTTATTGGGTTTGTGTCCAATCTGTGTCTTTAATTTGAGTCTTTGCTTATTGGTATTTCCGAGTTATTGTTCTCTGAGTTTGTGTCTGTTTTTTCTTTCTCTTTTTTTTTAAGGCAATTGGGGTTAAGTGACTTGCCCAGGGTCACAGAGTTAGTAAGTGTCAAGTGTTTGGTATAAGGCCAGATTTGAACTCAGGTCCTCCTGACTTCAGGGCCGGTGCTCTATCCACTGCACCACCTAACTGACCCCCGTGAGTTTGTGTCTTGAGCTTCCCTGTCACTGTAGTAACTTTTTATGGTCAGGGTTGTTTTTTTTTTTCCCCAACCTAATTCTTGACTTTGAATTTTATATTAGAGCTGGGCTATTCTTACCTTTGTGGGGATATCCGGTCTGAGTTCCAGTCTTTTATGTACTGATACTTTCATAGTTAGGTCTGGGTTTCTAAATTTTTGGTGCTTCCAAAGTACGATTTGGGAAGGGGGGTCTGGTCACTATCATCTTGGTCTAAAGCTCTGGTCCTTACCCAGGTAGGGCCCCTGTTCCCTCATAACTGCAATCACTTCTTGCCAACCTGGAGCTGCAACCCAGAACTGGATAATGGGTAACAAAGTTGCCAACTGGCACCTGGTCCTGCACCCAATGCTAGTACAGGGGCCCCCAAGGACATCTTTTGGACTAGATATTCATTCCTTACCCTCTTTAGGCACTGTTGTCACCCTATAGCCAGTGCTGCTTTGCTCCTGGCTAGCCCCCATCCTAATGTCTGCAGACCTCTCTTTAGGTCTTCCTAAGCTGACCTAGGCTGGAAAAATGACTCACTGTGACTTTTCATTGGTTTTCTCACTCAGAAATTAGTTTGACAGGCTTTAAAAATTTTTTTTCTTTTATTCATTATGAACTTCAACACAAAAAGACAAAAAAAATAGCCATTTCTAGCCACACATCACAACATAGACAATTCAATATAAAACCATGAATTTCCATATCACACTGTTACTTCTTTTGAAAAACTATGTTTAAAATTACTACATTATTTTCAAAGCTACCCTACTTTTCTGTGCTTCCTTCTAAGTTTTCTTTTGTTCTCTGATATACACTTTTTATCTTTTTTTCTCACTCCCTCTCCCACCTCATCCTAGAGAAGGCTACCATTAAACAAAAATATGTGTATATATGTAAAATCATACTATACATCAGAGGTGGATCCTCAAGGCCAAATGTGACTCTCTTGGTCCTCAAGTGTGACCCTTTGACTGAATTCAAACTTCACAGAATGAATTCCCTTAATAAAAGGACTTGTTCCATAAAACTTGGATTCAGTCAAAAGGCCTCACCCAAGGTCCTAGAAGACCACATGTGGCCTTGAGGCCTCAGGTTCCCCACACCTGCTATACATACTTCTACTTATCAGGTGTTTCTCTGAAAGTGGCTAGCATTTTCCTTCATAGGTCCCTTGTACTTGATTTCAGTATTTATGATAGTCAAAATGACTTAGTCATTCAGAGTTGTTCTTAGAACAATATTGCTTTACTGCATATTCTCGGTTCTGCCTGTTTCACTTTTCATTATTTCATGCAAGTCCTTCCATGTTTTTCTAAAATCAACCAGCTCATCATTTCTTATAGCACAGTAGTATTCCCATCACAGTTTTATACCACAACTTGTTTAGCCATTCCTCAATTGATAGGTATCCCCTCAATTTCTAGTTCTTTGCTACCACAAAGAAAATTGCTATAAATATTTTAGAACATGTAAGTTCTTTTCCTTTTTCCCTGATCACCTTGGGAAACAGACCTAATAGTGGTATTGCTGGGTCAAAGGGTATACACAAGTTTTATAATTCTTTGGGCATAATTCCAAATTGCTCTCCAAAATGGCTGAACCAGTTCACATTCCACCCAATTTTTCCATATCTCCTCCAACATTTGTCACTTTCTTTATCATTTTAGCCAACCTGATAGGTGTAAGATGATATCTCAAAGTTGTTTTAATTTGCATTTCTCCAATCAATAGTGATTTATGACTTAGAACATTTTTTCATATGATTACATATAGTTTTGATTTCTTTACAAAAAAAAAACTACCCATTCATATCCTTTGACTATCAACTGGGGAATGACTTATATTCTTATAAATTTGACAAAGTTCTTTATATATTTGAGATGAGACCCTTTTCTGAGAAACTGCCTATAAAAATTTTTCTCCCAATTTTCTGTTTTCTTTCTAATCTTGGCTACCTTTGTTTTATTTGTATAAAACCTTTTTAACTTAATGTAATCAAAATTATCCACTTTATAACTCACAATGTCCTCTATCTCTTGTTTTTACATAAATGGTTCTCTTATGCATAAGTCTGATAGACAATAAGTTCCAAGTTCTTCTAATTTTTTCCATGATATCTCTCTTTATATCTAGGTCAGGGGTGGGGAACCTACAGCCTCGAAGACACATGTGGCCTTCTAGGTCCTTGGGTGAAGCCTTTTGACTGAGTACAAGTTTTACAGAACAAATCCTCTTATTAAGGGGATTTGTTCTGTGAAGTTTGGATTCAGTCAAAGGGCCACACATGAGGATCTACAGGGTCACATGTAACCTCGAGGCCGCAGGTCCCCCATCCCTGATCTAGGTCATATATTGATTTTGACCTTATCTTGCTAAAAGGTGTAAGATTTTTTATTAGTCTATGCCCAATTTCTGCCATACTTCTTTCTACCTTTCCCAGCATTTTTTTAAACCAAATAATGAATTCTTATCCCAAAAGCTTAAATCTTTACATCTGTCAAACACAAGGTTACTATAATCATTTGCTACTGTGTATTTTATGTCTATTCAGTTCCAATGATCTACCATTCTATTTCTTTGCCAGTACCAGATAGTTTCGATAATTATTACCTCATAATATAGTTTAAGATCTGGTACTGCTAAACCTCCTTCCTCTACATTCTTTTTCCATTAATTCCTTCTATATTCTTGACTTTTGTTCATCCAAATGAATTTTGTTATTATTTTTTCTAGCTCAGTAAAATAATTTTTTGTAATTTAGTTGGGATGGCACTGAATAAATAAATTTGGATAAAATTATCATTTTGATTATATTGGTTCTGCCTACCCATGAACAATTAATATTTCACAAATTATTTAAATCTGACTTCATATCATTCCTGGGTTTGTTCTGGTAGGTATACTTCTAGGTATTTTATACAGTCTACAATTATTTTAAACGGAGTGTTTCTCACTATCTCTTCTTGCAAAGCTTGTTGATGTTATATAGAAATGCTGATAATTTACATGGGTTTATTTTATATCCAGCTACTTTGCTAAAATTATTCATTGTTTCCACTAACTTTTTAGTTGAATCTTTAGGATTTTTCAAGTATATCATATTGTCTATATATGACATTTTTTAAAGCTGCTGTGGAGAGGTGTGTTGGGAGAGCTTAGCAAAAATATTTACTTCACTCCACCATATTGGCTCCAGCCCCATCTATTTTAAGAAATCTTAAAAGAAAACTGCCCAGATCTATTATAAGAGGACAAAATGGAAACAGAAAGAATCCACTGGTCATATCCTGAAACCCTCAATTGTAAATTCCCAGGAACATTACAGACAAAATCCAGAGCTTCTGAGTCAAAGAAAAAATATTACAAATGCATAGAAAAAATTCAACAAGTACTGAGAAGCCACAGTCAGAATCACACATGATTTGGCAGACACCACTATAAGGGAGCGGAGAGCTTGGAATATAATATTGCAGAAAGTAAAGGACATAGGCTTACAATCAAGAATAATTGGGCAAAACTTAATATACATAACCAGCAAAACTGATGTGATATTTAAAAAGTTTAAGAGACATCATTTCTGGGTAATTTAATCATTTTATTAATAAGGCTAGCATGTGTATTAATAAAAGGAGGTCAGTGACACTCTCAAATGCCAAAGACCCCTAATAGCAATGAGCTCACAGTTTAAATACCCTTGGAAGAATAAGTATTCCTGAGGGTGGTAATCAACTCTGATTGGTTAACAATTAATGAGAGAACGAATACTGCAATGAGAGGCTGGGCTATATTCCAATGAGGATCTTGGGGGAACATGTGACTTGGATCACCCTAGTCTTGGTCAAAAAGACTGATCAATTTCCATATCACACGTCTGACAAAAGGAAGAATCCACATTTTCCCAGAACTGTCTGAGTAAACACAATTAGCAAGAATCCTCCTATTAGCCCAAACTTAGAATTTCTTTTATTGTCTTTGATTAGATCTTAGCCTGGGTAAGTCTTTGAACAAGATTTCCTATGCTGGTTGATTTCTGGATGAGAAAGTAGAAAAAGGGGAAAACCTTGATTCTGATTCAACAATTAGGTATTAATACAAGACAGAAATAATAATTTCTTTCACTGAGAATAATCCTATAGGGGAAAAATGAATTTTTTAATGAGACAGAAGACTTCAAAGCATTCCTGATAAAAAGTCCAGAGCTATGTTGAAACTCTTAAGTTCAAACACTAGAGTTAAAAGCAACATCAAAAGGTAAACATGAACAAAACAATTATAAGGCACTAAACAATGATAATTTTAATATGGGGAGAATGATACTCTATCATCCTACAGGGAGTCTAATTAGACAAGTTCTGGGAGTGGTTCTGTTACGCCTTGATGATCTTGAGAGAAAAATGTACAGGAGAAGATGAATACATTGGGAGGGAAGGGAAAGGAAGGTTAGGGAAAATCATCTTATGGAAGAGTACACAAGTAAACATCTATACAAACAAGAAGGGGCTAGGTGAGGGCAACTAATACTCGAACCTCACTCTCATCTGAACTGGTCAAAGGAAGGAACACACACACACACACACACACACACACACACACACACACACACACA